>NW_024464938.1:0-41627 GCF_017591425.1 Ochotona curzoniae | reverse complement strand
TCTGTATATTGCTTTCTGCTGAGCAAGAGTAGAGCCATGTTGGAATAAAATATAGAAAAGCTATTTCATGAAGGAAGTAAAAGTTTCAGTTTCCCAGGCGGAGCAGGCAGCTGCAGGAATAAAAGAGATAAGGTTAGCAAGGCCGGAGCAGGCAGCTGCAGGAATAAAAGAGATTCTAATCTTAAAGTAAATGCCAGCTGTTATGCGAAGTTTGCGGTTTTTGTCCTTTAAAAGGTGCTTTAACCTGCTTGGGCGAACGACGCATGAGTCCTGGAGCCTCCAAGACTCTGTTGCCCATTCGCGAATGTTTCAATAAAATCCTCAATGCTTATTGCAGCCTCTGCGTTTGACTTGTTTTGCCAATGACGTGTGTGACTCCCCTCCACGGGTTGGACTCTCCCTGAGTCTAACATTTTGGGTGCATTGGCCGGAATGGAGCGACCGTCTTCAGCAAACAACTCTCCGCAGAGGGAGGTAGAAGACCGATCGAAAAGTGTGTTTTTTTGTTTTTGTGTTGTTCTGTGACGGTCCTTGATCCCCCCCCAGTCTTTGAACGTACCGGTTTGATCTTGTACGCCGGGGGGAACGCTCACGGATGCCTGTGGCAGACGGGGTGAAGAATCATGTCACCCTCGTCTGGCCTTGTACGCCGGGGTACGCTCCGGTGCCTGGGAGACGGGGTGAAGATCACTTCAACCCTCGTCTGGCTTGGTACGGTCGACCTTCTTGTATTTTGTATCGGCCCTTAGGAAATCTTGCATCGCGCGAATCCTGTTTGTGTCATTTGTTTTTGTAATTATTGTGTGTGGTCTTTTGTCTTTAATAATGGAACAGACTGTGACGATTCCCCTTAGTTTGAGACTCTGACCATTGGACTGAAGATAAGGACAGGACTCACGACCTCTCCCTCCCGGTTAAGAAAAGATCTTGACAGACTTTCTGCTCTGCAGAAGGGCCCCGTTTCAACCTGGGCTGGCCGAAAGGAGGCTCTTATCATCCAAACAGTTTTAAAGGATTGTTTTTCCAACAGGTCCAAAAGGCCACCCTGATCAGCAGCCTTATCCTGGTTTGAAACCTGTCCTCAGAATCCCCCCATGGATCCCGTCCCTGGTTTTGCCCCCTTTTGCCCGGCACAGGTACCAGGCAATAAAAGAGAAAACTGCGGGGGCTGCCCAGAGGTCAGCCAGATTTGACCCAAGAAGACTTTTGATAGGCATCCACCTCCTGTTTCATTCTCTCTGGAGGGACTGGCTGTGGGAGAGTAGACATAGGCCGGGACCCCCAGGCCTCCCAGTGCCTGGCTCCTGCCTCTGCCCTCCCAGCCAGCCCCAGGGCAGAATCCCCACAGGCAGGCTCCGGGGAGCGCTCCTGCTCCCCAGCAAGCCTAGAGTCTACAGGTAAGTACTTTGTAACAAGCCCAGAGATGATATTTAATGTGCTGTGTAAAAACTCTTGTTCATAGTATTTTAAGTTATTAATGAACCTCTTGTAAGTTTCCTGGGGGGCCCACCAGTAAAAGATTTAGAGTTGTTCTGAGAGAGGGTCTACAACTGGCTGGTGATGCCGAAAGTGACCTTGACCTGCAGCCCTTGGGTCCTGGCTGCTGGTTCCTGTGTGTTAAGACCAAAGCTTAGTCTGCATTGCCTATGCTATAAACCTGGTCCTGCAAGTTGTGAAGAGTGGCTGGAGTTTAAGGGCTTGTATGAGACAAAACCATCGGGGCATCCCGACCAGAGTTACCGTAATATCTTGGTATGGGAGGACCTCCGTGGTTAATTCCCCCGCTCGGGGGCTCAAACCTTTTCTCATCGCACCCTTGTCCTCGCTCCCTCCTCCTTCTCCAGAATTGCCGGCCGGCCTTCCAGCTCTGCCCCACCCCCACCACTTGCTCGTTGTTTCCCTCTGTCCGCTGGAAGGCATACTCGTTCCTCGACCTAAGCCTGTCCCGCCTGATGATAGTCAGATGGACCTATTAATGACCTCTGAACTTCCCTCCACCATATCGCCCCAGGAAGCATCAACCTGAAAGAGCACCCCCAAGGAGGAAAGAACCGGGGGCGATGGGCTCTCCAGAGCCCCACTGTCAATGAACGCCTTGAAGCCTGGATCCCCAATCCATACCATGGTTGCGGCTACGCAGGGCTCAATTGGGCATGGAGGGAGAAAGAGGAGAAGGGCAATGGTACTTCACAATTGTACCTCCTTGAGAATTGTAGGGGGGGCAGGTGCCAGTATTGGCCTTTCCTCTGCCTCTGATTTGTATAATTGGGAAAACTTCAATAAACCCTCCTTTCTTCCCAAGACCCCCAAGGGCATTAACAGGTCATCATTTTCGAGTCCATCTCTTATTGACGCACCAGCCGACTTAGGATGATTTGTCAGCAGCTGTTACGGGTACCTCTACTTGACCACAGAAAGAAGTCCACAACGGGTGCTGATGGAGGCCAGACAGAGAGTAATGTCCTTCGGGCTGATGGGGCGAGCCACCCAACTTCCAAAACGAAATTGATGAAGTGTTTCCCCCCTGTTCCGACCTTAATTGGGCAACCTTCAACACTCCCAAAAGGTAGTGGAGCATCTCCGTCTTTATATCGCCGCCATGACATCTGTTGGCAGGTCTCAAGGGGGCCGGTATAGGCAGCCACATATTAGGGGGGGACGTTGGGAAGTGGTGAAGCATGCGGGGGGGACGGGGGGGGGGGGGTGGGGGGGAGTGGGGGGGAGGGGGGGGGGGGGGGGGGACGGGTGGGGGGGAGGGGGGGGTTGTGGGGGGGGAGGGGGGGGGAGGGGGGGTGGGGGGGGGGGGGGGGAGGGCGGGGGGGGGCAGGGGGGGGGGGGACGGGCGGGGGGGGGGGACACACCACCGGTCGGGGGGGAGGGGTGGGGGGTGGGGGGGGGCGGTGGGGGGGGGGGAGGGGGCCGGGGGGGTGGGCGCGTGGGGGAGGGGGCGGGGGGGGGTGGGGGGGGGGGGGTGGGGGGGGGGAGATGGGGGGGGGGGAAGGGGGGGAGAGGGGGGGGGCGGGGGGGAGGGGTGGGAGGGGGGGGGCGGGGGGGGGCAGATTCGGGGGGGGGGGGGGAGGAGGGGAGGGGGGGGGGGGGCGAGGGTGGGGGTTTTTCTTGTTTTTTTTTTTTTTTTTTTTCTTTTTTTTCTTTTTTTTTTTTTTTTTTTTTTTTTTTTTTTTTTTTTTCATATTT
Source organism: Ochotona curzoniae (assembly GCF_017591425.1). Taxonomy (NCBI): domain Eukaryota; kingdom Metazoa; phylum Chordata; class Mammalia; order Lagomorpha; family Ochotonidae; genus Ochotona; species Ochotona curzoniae. The sequence goes on along the minus strand of NW_024464938.1, from coordinate 38,432 downwards.
ATTCTTTTTTTTTTTTCTACAGGGAGCTGGGGAGACTCCCGCGGGATTCTTAGAAAGACTAATGGAAGCATACCGCATGTATACACCGTTTGATCCGGCAAGTAAAGATAGGCAGGGGGAAGTGATTATGGCTTTCATAGGACAGTCGGCACCAGACATTCGAAATAAGTTACAAAGACTAGAAGGATTGCAGAATTATAGCTTGCAGGACTTAGTAAAAGAGGCAGATAAAATTTTCAATAAGAGAGAGAAGAGAGACTAAGAAAGATGCAGGAAGAAAGAGAGGATAAGAGAGATAAACGACGGAATAAAGAACTGAGCCGTATCTTGGCCACTGTAGTTCATAACAAGCAAATAACATCCCAGGGAACTGAGATAGGGAGACAGTTTAAGGAACAGGGAGGTGAGCGGCGAAACCGTTTAGGGAAAGATCAATGTGCTTACTATAAAGAAAACGGCCATTGGGCAAAGGATTGTCCCAACAATCCTAGAAACAAGAAAAGGCAGACCTCAGTTTTGACTTTAGAAGACTAGGCCAGTCGGGGCCAGGAGCCTCCCCCTGAGCCCAGGCTAACTCTGTCTGTGGGAGGCAAGCCCACCACGTTTCTAGTAGACACCGGGGCTCAACATTCAGTTTTGACAACTACTGATGGACCTATGAGCCAGAAGACCTCGTGGGTACAGGGAGCCACAGGAGGACGCGCGTACCGGTGGACGACTGATCGGCGGGTCGACTTAGCTACAGGTACTGTCACTCACTCCTTTTTACATGTGCCTGATTGTCCCTACCCCCTATTGGGACGAGATCTTCTGACAAAACTGGGAATTCTCATTCCTTGCCGGTCACCGTGGAACACTCCTCTCCTACCAGTGCAGAAGCCGGGGACAAATGACTATAGGCCCGTCCAAGACCTAAGAGAAATAAATAGTCATGTAGAAGACATACATCCCACTGTGCCAAATCCTTATAACCTTCTCAGCTCCTTGCCTCCCTCCCATGTGTGGTATAGTGTCCTGGATTTAAAGGATGCTTTCTTTTGTTTAAGACTGAGCCCGGCGAGCCAACCTTTATTCCTTTATTTGCTTTTAAATGGAGAGATCCGGAACATGGAGTAAGTGGACAACTGACTTGGACTCGATTGCCACAAGGCTTCAAAAATTCCCCCACCATCTTTGATGAGGCCCTACATCAGGACTTGGTGGCATTCAGATTAAATAACCCCAGTCCACCTTATTATGAAGGAATAGCCACAATAGCGAACTTAACAAACTCCAGTAGCCCATCTCCAGTCTGCAGCACCATGGGGCACGAACTGACACTTACTGATGTCAGTGGGACAGGTCTATATATAGGAAAAAATTCAATAAAATCTAGACTATGTAACCAGAGTTTAAATGTCCCCATAGGAAATTATTATCTGACACCACCTAATGGAATCTATTGGGCATGCAACACTGGTCTGACCCCTTGCATCTCGGCACAGGTTCTTAACGTCACCAAAGACTTCTGTGTGCTTGTTCAATTGTGGCCAAGAATAACGTACCTTCCGTCTGAGACTGTTCTAGCTGCCTATGAACATCCAGGGAGGGCCAAGCGAGAGCCTGTCTCTATTACTCTAGCCGTGTTACTAGGTACAGGAGGAATAGCCGCTGGCATAGCCACCGGAGCAACTGCTCTGTCGAGAACAGACTATTACCAAGGACTACACCAGGCTATGAATGAAGACCTACAGGCCTTAGAACAGTCAGTCAGAGGACTAAAAGAGTCTCTTACCTCTCTGTCTGAAGTAGTGTTGCAAAACAGGAGAGGACTAGATTTGCTATTGTTAAAAGAAGGAGGATTGTGTGCCGCCTTAAAGGAAGAGTGTTGTTTCTATGCTGACCAAACTGAAAGTGTGACTGAGACTTTAGATCGACTCAGAGACAGATTAAATAAAAGACAGAAAGAATTGTCAGCCCAAAAAGGATGGTTTGAAAACATGTTCTCTCAATCACCCTGGCTAACCACTCTCATCTCTGCTATAACAGGACCTTTAATATTGTTATTACTCCTTTTAACTATAGGACCTTGCATTATTAATCGTTTATTACAGTTCATAAAAGAAAGATTGTCAATAATTCAAGCCTTTGTATTAACCAGCCAATATCAGCCTGTACAAGAAAATGCCTGCTAATGCTTATATTTTAAGATAAAAATATGTCCTAAAAGAAAAGGGGGGAATGTAAGAGCTTAGAATAACCGCTTGATTTTGCTTCTGTATATTGCTTTCTGCTGAGCAAGAGTAGAGCCATGTTGGAATAAATATAGAAAAGCTATTTCATGAAGGAAGTAAAAGTTTCAGTTTCCCAGACATGAACAAGGCAGCTGCAGGAATAAAAGAGATAAGGTAGCAAGGCCGGAGCAGGCAGCTGCAGGAAAAAAAGAGATAAGGTAGCAAGGCCGGAGCAGGCAGCTGCAGGAATAAAAGAGATTCTAATCTTAAAGTAAAATGCCAGCTGTTATGCGAAGTTTGCGGTTTTGTCCTTTAAAAAGGTGCTTTAACCTGCTTGGGGCGCGCAGAGTCCTGGATGCCTCCAGAGACTCTGTTGCCCATTCGCGAATGTTCAATAAAATCCTCATGCTTATTGCAGCCTCTGCGTTTGACTTGTTTTGCCAATGACGGTGTGACTCCCCTCCACGGGGTTGGACTCTCCCTGAGTCTAACAGCAGTATGTTCACCTGCTGGCCTTGTGTCTTGGTCCGGTGCCATGTGGTGCCCCACTGGCCTGCACGTCTTGGTCCAGTGCTGTGTGGTGCCGTGCTGGACACCATGTCCTGGTCCTGTGCTGTGTGGTACCCTGCCGGCCTCAATGTCCTTGGTCCAGTGCCGTAATGTCCCTGCTGGCCTCCATGTCCTATTTTGTCTGTGGGGTGCCCTGCTGGACACAGTGTCCTTGTCCGGTGCCTTGTGGTGCCCTACTGGCCAGCATGTCTTGGTCCAGTGCTGTGTGGTGCCCTGCTGGCCTGCATGTCCTGGTCCTGTGCCGTGTGGTGCCCTGCTGCCTGCGGGTGCTGGTCCTGTGCTGTGTGGTGTCCTGCTGGCCTGCGGGTGCTGGTCCTGTGCTGTGTGGTGCCCTGCTGGTCTGCATGTCCTTGGTCATGTGCCTTGTGGTGCCCTGCTGGCCTGCGTGTCCCTCGTCCTTTGCCTTGTTGTACCTGCTTGCCATGCAGTCCTGGTCCTGTGTTGTGTGGTATCCTGCTGGCCTCCATGCCCTGGTACTGTGCCGTGTGGTCCCTGGTTGGACACAGTGTCCGTGTCATGTGCTCTGTGGTGCCCTGCTGGCCTGCATGTCCTGGTCCTGTGCATGTGTGGTGCCCTGCTGGCCTGCATGTCCTGGTCCTGTGCATGTGTGGTGCCCTGCTGGCCTGCATGTCTTGGTCCTGTGCCGTGTGTGCCCTGCTGGCCTGCGTGTCCTGGTCCTGTGCCGTATGGTGCCCTGCTTGCCTGCATGTCCTGGTCCTGTGCTTGTGTATCCTGCTGGCCTCCATGTCCTTGGTCCTGTTCCGTGTGGTTCCCTGCTGGCCTGCATGTTCTGGGCCTGTGCTTTGTGCTGCCCTGCTGGCCTCCATGTCCTTGGTCCTGTTCCGTGTGGTTCCCTGCTGGCCTCCATGTCCCTGGTTTTGTGCCGTGTGTGTGCCATGCTGGCCTGCATGTCCTGGACCTGTAATGTGTGGTCTAATGTTGGCCTGCATGTCCTGGTCCAGAGCCGTGTGATGCCCTGCTGTCTTGCGTGTCCTGGTCCTTTGCTGTGTGGTGCCCTGCTGGCTTGCGTATCCTTGTCCTGAGCCATGTTGGGCCCCTGTGGCCTGCGTGTCCTGGTCCTGTGCTGTGTGGTGCCCTGCTGGCCTGCGTGTACTTGTCCTGTGCTGTGTGGTGCCCTGCTGGACACAGTGTTCTGGTCCTGTGCTGTGTGGTGCCCTGTTGGCCTGCATGTCCTGGTCCTGTGCTGTGTGTTGCCCTGTTGGCCTACGTGTACTGATCCTGTGCTGTGTGGTCCTCTGTTGGGCAGTGTTTCCTCGTCCTGTGCTGTGTGGTGCCCTGGTGGCCTGCATGTACTTGTTCATGTGCTGTGTTGCACTGCTGGCCTACATGTCCTGGTCCTGTGCCTTGTGGTGAAATGCTGACCTTGCATGTCCTGGTCCTGTGTTGTGTGGTCCCCTGCAGGCTTGCGTGTCCTGATCCTCTGAAGTGTGGTGCCACGCTGGCCTGCATGTTGTTGTGCATTGCTGTGTGGTGCCCTTCTGGCCTCCTTGTCCTGGTCCTGTGCCGTGTGGTCTTCTCCTGGCCTGTGTGTCTTGGTCCTGAGCTGTGTGGTGCCCTGCTGGACTCAATGTCCTGGTCCTATGTTGTGTGGTGCCCTGCTTGTTTGCATGTGCAGGTTCTGTGCTGTGTGGTGCCTTTCTGGCCTGAGTGTACCTGTTCTTGTGTCTTGTGTTCCCCTCCTGGCATGCGTTTCCTGGTCCTGTGCTGTGTGGTGCCCTGCTGGGCTCCACGTCCCTGGTCCTGTGCTATCTGGAACTGCTGGCCTGCAAGTCTTGGTCCTGTGCCGTGTGGTGCCTTGCGGGCCTGCGTGTCCTCGTCCTGTGCTCTGTGGTCCCTTGCTTGCCTGTGTGTCCTGGTCGTGTGCCGTGTGGTGCCCTGCTGGCCTGCGTGTTCTTCTCCTGTGCCATGTGGTGCCCTGCTGGACTGCATGTCCTGGTCCTGTGCTGTGTGGTGCCCTGCTGGCCTGTGTGTCTTGGTTCTGTGCAGTGTGGTGCCCTATTGGCCTGTTTGTCCTGGTCCTATGTAGTGTGCCGCCACGCTGGCCTGCATGTCCTGGTCCTGTGACTTGTCGGGCCCTGCTGGCCTGCATGTCCTGGTTGTCTGCTGTGTGGTGCCCTGCTGGCTTAAGAGTCCTTGTCCTGTACCGTGTGGTAACCTCCAAACCTGCGTGTCTTTGTCCTGTGCTGTGTGTTGCCCTGCTCGCCTGCATATCTGGTCTGTCCGTGTGTGTACTTGCCTGCTGTCCATCTGTGCTGTGTGGTGCCCTGCGGTTGGTGCTGGCCTGTGCAGTGTTGCCGTGGCTCCTGACGGTCCTGTGTTGTGTGGCGTCCTGCTGGCCTGCGTGTGCTAGTCCTGTTGCTTGTGTTATCCTGCTGGCCTTCGTGTCTTGGTCCTTTTGCGTGTGGTGCCCTGCTGGCGTGTACTTGTCCTGGTCCTGTGCTATGTTCCACTGCTGGCCAGCATATACTGGTCCTGTGCTGTGTGGTGCACTGCTGGGCTCCACGTCCCTGGTCCTGTGCTTTGTGGTGCCCTGCTGGCCTGCAAGTCCTGGTCCTGTACTGTGTGGTGCCCTGCTGGCCTTCATGTCCTGTTCCTGTCCCTTGAGTTCAACTGCCGGCCACCCTGTCCATTTATCTTTGCTGTGTGTTGTACTGCTGGCCTTCATGTCCTTGGTCCTGTGTCAAGTGTTGCCCAGAACCTGCGTGTGGTCGTGTTTCGCTGTGTGGTGCCCTGCTGACCTGCATGTTCCCGGTCCTGTGCCATGTGTTCCCTTGCTGGCCTCCATGTCCCTGGTCCTGTGCCGTGTGGTCCTTTGCTGGCCTGCATGTCCTGGTGCTTTGCCGTGTTGTACCCTGTTGGACACAGTGTCCAGGTCCTGTGATGTGTGGTCCCCTGCTGGCCAGCATATCCTGGTCCTTTGCTGTGTGGTGCCCTGCTGGGCTCCATGTCCCTGGTCCTGTGCTTTGTGGAACTGCTGGCCTGCTTGTCCTGGTCCTGTGCCTTGTGGTGCCCTGCAGGCCTGCGTGTCCTGCTCCTGTGCCATGTTGTACCCTGCTGGACACAGTGTTCTGGTCCTGTGCTGTCTGGTGCCCTGCTGGCCAGCATGTACTGGTCCTCTAAGTGTGCTGCCCTGCTCGGCTCCATGTCCCTGGTCATGTGCATTGTGGAACTGCTGGCCTGCTTGTCCTGGTCCTGTGATATATGGTGACCTGTTGGCTTACGTGACCTGGTCCTCTGCCGTGTGGTGCCCTTCTGGCTGCGTGTCCTGGACCTGTATGTGTGGTGCCCAGCTGGCTTGCAGATCCTTGTCTTGTGCTGTTTGCTGCCCTGCTTGCCTGAAGGTCCTGTTCCTGTGCCTTGTTTTCAACTGCTGACCACCCAGTCCCTTTATCTGTGCAGTTTGGTGTACTGCTGGCCTTCATGTCCGTGGTCCTGTGTCATGTGGTGCCCTGCTGACCTGCGTGTTGTGGTCTTGTGCTGTGTTGTGCCCTGCTAGCGTCAATGTCGTTGGTCCTGTGCTGTGTGGTGTCCTGCTTTGCTGTGTGTCCTGGTCCAGTGCTGTGTTCCCAGGCTGGCCTGCAGGTCCTTGTCTTGTGCTGTATGGTGCCCTGCTGGATTATGTGTCCTGGTCATTTGCTGTGTGGTCATCTGCTGGCAATCATGTCCCTGGTCCTGTGGTTTGTGGAACTGCTGGCCTGCAAGTCCTGCTCCTGTGCCGTGTGGTGCCCTCCTGGCCTGCGTGTCCTGGTCCTGTGCCGAGTGGTGCCCTGCTGGCCTGCGTGTCCTGGTCCATTGCTGTGTCGTTCCCTGCTGGTCTCCATGTCCTGTCATGTGAATTGTTGTCCTGTGTTGGCCTGAGTGTCCTAGTCCAGTTCTGCGTGGTGCCCTGCTGGCATTCATGTTTTGTCATGGACCCTGCTCGTTTGCATGACCTGGTGCTGTGCTGTGTGGTACCCTGCTGGCCTGCATGTCTTGGACCTGTGCTGTGTGGTGCCCAGCTGGCCTCCATATTCCTGGTCCTGTGCCGTTAGGTGACCTGCTGGCCTGCGTGTCCTAGTTCTGTGCTGTGTTTCCCTGCTGGCCTGTGTGTCCTGGTCCTGTGCCTTGTGGTCACCTGGTGGCATTCATATTCCTGGTCTTGTGCCCTGTGGTGCCCTGCTGGCCTGCGTGTCCTGGTCCTGTGCTGTTTGGTGCTCTGCTGGCCTGCATGTCCTGGTCCTGTGCTGCTGGTACCCTGCTTTCTTTCATGTCCTGGTCCTGTGCTTTGTGGTTCCCTGCTGTCCTTTGTGTCCTGGTCCTGCGCTGTGTGCTTGCTGGCCTGATTATCCTGTTCCTGTGCCGTGTGGTCCACTACTGACCTGCGTGACCTTGTTCTGTGCCATGTGGTACCCTGTTGGACACAGTGTCCTGGTCCTGTGCTGTGTGGTGCCCGTGCTGGCCTGTGTGTTTTTGTCCTGAGCCGTGCCGTGCCCTTCTGGGCTCCATGTCCCTGTTCCCGTGCTTTGTGCATCCCTGCTGGCCTGCATGTCCTGGTCCTGTGTTTTGGCATCCCTGCTGGCCTGCGTGACCTGGTCCTGTGCAGTGTGATGCCTTGCTGGCCTGCGTGTCCTGGTCCTGTGATGTGTGGTGCCCTGCTGGCCTTCAGGTCCTGGTCCTGTGATGTGTGGTGCCCTGCTGGCCTTCATGTCCTGTTACTGTCCTTTTGGTCAATTGCTGGCCACACTGTCTCTTTATGTGTGCTGTGTGGTGTACTGCAGGCTTTCCTGTCCATGGTCCTGCGTCAAGTGGTGACCTGCTGACTTGCGTGTTGTGGCCTTTTGCTGTGCGGTGCCCTGCTGGCGTCAATGTCCTTGGTTGTGCTGTGTGGTGCCCTGCTGGCCTGTGTGTCTGGTCCTGTGCTGTGTTCCCCTGCTGGTATTCCTGTCCCTGGTTCTGTGCATTGTGGTGCCCTGCTGGCCTGCGTGTCCTTGTTCTGTGCTTTGTGATGCCCTGCTGGCCTACGTGTCCTGGTCCTGTGCCGTGTGGTACCCTACGCCTTCATGTCCCTGGTCCTGTGCTGTGTGGTGCCCTGCTGGCCTTCATGTCCCTGGTCCTGTGCTGTGTTGTGCCCTCCTTGCCTGAGTGTCCCTTTTCTTCTGTCGTGTGTTCCCGTCCTGGCCTGCATGTCCTAGTCCTGTGCTTTGTGGTGCCCTGCTGGCCTGCATGTCCTGGTCCTCTACTGTGTGGTACCCTGCTGGCCTGCATGTCCATGGTCTTGCGCCGAGTGTTGTCCTCCTGGCCTGCGTGTCCTGGTCCTGTACTGTGTGGTTTCCTGCTGGCCTACGTATCGCTGGTCCTAGGCCTTGTGGTACATTGCTTGCCCTGCATTTCTGGTTCCTGTGCCGTGTGCTGTCTTCTGCTGGCCTGTGTGTCCTGGTCGGTGCCTTGTGGTGCCCTGCTGGCCTGCATGGCTTGGTCCAGTGCTTTGTGGTGCCCTGCTGCCGGTGTGTCCTGGTCCTGCTCCGTGTTATACCCTGCTGGACACAGTGTCCTGTTCTCATGCTGTATGGTGCCCTGCTGTCCAGCATGTACTGGTCCTGTGCTGTTTGGTGCCCTGCTTGGCTCCATGTCCATGGTCCTGTATTATGTGGAACTGCTGGCTTGCATGTCCTGGTCCTGTGCCGTGTGGTGCCCTGCAGGCCTGCGTGTCCTAGTCTTGTGCTGTGTGGTGCCTTGTTGCCTTCATGTACTGGTCCTCTGCTGTGTGGTGCCCTGCTGACCTTAATGTCTTTTCCTGTGCCTTGGGGTCAACTGCAGACCACCCTGTCGGTTTATGTGTGCTCTGTGGTGTACTACTGGCCTTCATGTCCTCATCCTGCGTCAACTGGTGCCCTGCTGACATGCGTGTTGTGGCCTTGTGCTGTGTGGTGCCCTGCTTTCCTGTGTGTCCTGGTCCTGTGCTGTGTTCCACTGCTTACCTACGTGTCCTGTTCCTGTGCTCTTTGGTGCTCTGTTTGCTTGCATGTCCTGGTGCTGTGTTGTGTGGTGCCCTTCTGGTCTGAGTGTCCCTGTTCCTCTGATGTGTGTATTCCTCCTGGCTTGCACGTCCTGGTCCTGTGCTGTGTGGTGCCCTGCTGACATGCGTGTTGTGGCCTTGTGCCGTGCGGTGCCCTGCTGGCCTGCGTGTCCTGGTCCTGTGCTGTGTGGTTTCCTGCTGGCCTGCGTGTTCTGCTTCTGTGCTGTTGGTGCCCTGCTGGCCTGCGTATCCTGGTCTTTTGCCATATGATGACCTGCTAGCCAACGAGTCCTGGTCTTGTGCCGTGTGTTCCCCTCCTGGCCTGCATGTCCTGGTCCTGTGCAGTGTGATGCCCTGCTTCCCTCGTGTCTCTGATCTTGTGCTGTATGTTCCCCTCCTGGCCTGCATGTCCTAGTGCTGTGCTGTGTGGTGCCTGCTGGCCTGCGTTTCCTGGTCCTGGGCTGTGTGGTGCCCAGCTGGCCTCTATATTCCTTGTCCTGTGCCGTTTGGTGCTCTGCTGGCCTTCATCTCCTGGCCCTGTGATGTGTGGTGCCTGCTGGCCTCCATGTCCTTGGTCATGTGCTGCATGGTGGCCTGCTGGCCTGCATGTCCCTGGTCATGTGTTGTATGGTCCCTGGTGGACCTGCGTGTCTTGGCCCTATGATGTGTGGTGCCGTGCTGGCCCGCATGTCCTTGTCTGTGCCGTGTGGTGCACTGCTGGCCTGCGTGTCCTGGTCCTGTGCCGTGCAGTACCCTGCTGCCTGCATGTGTCCTGGTCCTGTGCTGTGTGGTGCCCTGCTGGCCTGCATGTCCCTGGTCCTGTGCCATGTGGTACGCTGCTCGACACAGTGTTCGGTTTCTGTGCTGTGTGGTGCCCTGCTGGCCAGCATGTACCGGTCCTGTGCTGTGTGGTGCCCTGATGGCCTGCATGTCTTGGTCCTGTGCAGTGTGCTGCCCTGCTGGCCTGTGTGTCCTGGTCCTGTGTCTGTGGTGCCCTAGGGTCTCCATGTCCCTGGTCCAGTGCTCACTGGTGCCCTGCTGAAATTCAGGATTTGTTCAGGTGCCGTGCATTGCCCTGCTGGTTTGAATGTGCATTTCCTGTGCTGTGTGGTACCCTGCTGGCTTGCGTGTCCTCTTGCTGTGCTGTTTGGTGTCCTGCTGGCCTGAGTGTCCATGTCCTATGTCTTGTGGTGCCCTGCTGTCCTCTATGTCCTGGTCCTGTGCCATGTGGTGCCCTGCTGGCCTGCGTGTCCTGGTCCTGTGCCGTGTGCTGCCCTGCTGGCCTGAAGGTCCTGGTCCTGTGCTGTGTTATGCACTGCTGGCCTTCATGTTCTGGTCCAGTGCCGTGTGGTGCCCTGCTGCAATGCATGTCCCTGGTCATGTGCCATGCGGTGCCCTTCTGGCCAGTGTGTCTCTGTTTTGTGCTGTGTCGTGTCCTGCTGTCCTGCGTGTCCTGGTCCTATTCTGTGTTTTCCCATGTTTCAGTGCATATTCCTGGTTCTGTGCCATATGATCCCCTGCTGGCCTGGTTGAACTGTTCCGGTGCCTTGTGGTGCCCTGCTGGCCTGCACGTCTTGGTCCTGTGCCGTGTGGTGCCCTGCTGGCCTGAGTGTCTTTGTCCTGTGCTGTGTGGTGCCCTGCTGGCCTGAGTGTCCTGGTCTTGTGCTGTGTGGTCAGTTGCTGGCCTGCTTGTCCTGGTCCTGTGCTGTGTGGTGCTGCTGGCCTGCATGTCCTGGTCCTGTGCTTTGTGATGCCCTCCTGGCTTGCGTGTCCTGGTCCTGTGCTTCGTGTGATGCGCTGCTGGCCTGCATGTCCTGGTTCTATGCTGTGTCATGCCCTGCTGACATTCATGTCCCCGGTCTTGTGCCGTGTGGTGCCCCTCTGGCCTGAATTCCTGGTTCTGTGCTGTGTGCTGCCCTCCTGGCCTGTGTGTCTTGGTGCTGTGTTTTGTTTTGCCCTGCTGTCTTCCAGGTCCCTGGTCCTGTGCTGGGTGGTGCCCTGCTATCCTGCCTGTCCTGGTCCTATGCTGTTTGGTGCCCTGCTGGCCTGCGTTTCCTGGTCCTGTGTCGTGTACAGCCTGCTGGCCTGCATGTCCTGTTCCTGAGACGTGTCGTGTCCCTGCTGGCCTGCGTGTCCTGGTCCTGTGCCTTGTGGTGCCCTGCTGGCCTGCGTGTCCCTGGTTCTATGCCTTTGTGGTACCCTGTTTGCCCTGCATGTTCTGGTCCTGAGACTTGTGGTATCCTGCTGCCCTGCATGTCTCGGTCTTGTGATGTGTGGTACCCTGCTGGACACAGTGTCCTGTTTTTGTGCTATGTGGTGTGCTATTAGCCTCCATGTTCTGGTCCTCTGCTGTGTGGTGCCCTGCTAGCCTGTGTGTCCTTGTCCTATGCTGTGTGGTGCCCGGCTGACCAGTATGTACTGGTCCTGTGCTGTGTCATACACTGCTGCCCTGCATGTCCTGGTCCTGTGCTGTATGGTGCCCTGCTGGACTGCATGTCCTGGTCCTGTGCTGTGTGGTGTCATGCTGGCCTGCGTGTCCTGGTCCTGTGCCTTGTGGTGCCCTGCTGGCCTGCGTGTCCTGGTCCTGTGCCGTGTGGTGCACTGCTGCTACGCATGTCCTGGTCCTGTGCCATGTGGTGCCCTGCTGGCCGGCGTGACCTTGTCCTGGTGCTGTGCTGTGTGGTGCCCTGCTGGCATGTGTGTCCTGGTCCTGTGCTGTGTGGTGCCCTGCTGCCCTGCGTGACCTTGTCCTGTGCTGTGTGGTGCCCTGCTGGCCTGAGTGTCCTGGTCCTGTGCTGTGTGGTGCCCTGCTTGCCTTCCAGTCCTGTTCCTGTGCTGTGTGGTCCATGCTGGCCATATCCTGGTCTGTGCGTGTGGTGCCATGCTGGCCTGCATGTCCTGGTCCTGTGATGTGTGGTGCCCTGCTGGCCTCCAAGTCTTGGGCCTGTGCTGTGTGGTGCCCTGCTGGCCTGCGTGTCCTGGTCCTGTGCTGTGTGGTGCCCTGCTGGCCTGCGTGTCCTTGTCCTGTGCCGTGTGGTGCCTGCTGGCCTGCATGTCCTGGTCCTGTGCTGTGGTGCCCTGCTGGCCTGCATGTCCTGGTCCTGTGCGTGTGGTGCCCTGCTGGCCTGGTGTCCTGTCCTGTGCGTGTGGTGCCTGCTGGCTGCATGTCCTGGTCCTGTGCGTGTGGTGCCCTGCTGGCCTGCGTGTCCTGGTCCTGTGCGTGTGGTGCCTGCTGGCCTGCATGTCCTGGTCCTGTGCCTGTGGTGCCCTGCTGGCCTGTGTGTCCTGGTCCTGTGCCGTGTGGTGCCCTGCTGGCCTGCGTGTCCTGGTCCTGTGCTGTGTGGTGCCCTGCTGGCCTGCGTGTCCTGGTCCTGTGCCGTGTGGTGCCCTGCTGGCCTGAGTGTCCTGGTCCTGTGCTGTGTGGTGCCCTGCTGGCCTGCATGTCCTGGTCCTGTGCTGTGTGGTACATGCTGGCCTGCATGTTCTGTTCCTATGATGTGTGGTGCCCTGCTGGCCTGCATGTCCTGGTCCTGTGCTGTGTGGTCCCCTGCTGATGTGCGTGTCCTGGTCCTGTGCCGTGTGGTGCCATTCTGGCCTACATGTCCTGGTCGTGTCCTGTGGTGCCCTGCTGGCCTGCGTGACCTGGTCCTGTGCCGTGTGGTGCCCTGCTGGCCTGCGTGTCCCGGTTCGGTGACGTGTGGTGCCCTGCTGGCCTGCATGTCCTGGTCCTGTGCTGTGTGGTGCCCTGCTGGCCTCCATGTCCTTGGTCCTGTGCCGTGTGGTGCCCTGCTGGCCTGCATGTCCTGGTTTTGTGCCATGTGGTGCCCTGCTGGCCTGCGTGTCTCTGGTCCTGTGCCGTGTGGTGCCTTGCTGTCCTGCATGTCTTGGTCCTGTGCTGTGTGGTGTCCTGCTGGCCTGCAAGTCTTGGTCCTGTGCTGTGTGGTGCCCTGCTGGCCTCCATGTCCTGGTCCTGTGCTTCCTGTGGTGCCCTGCTGTCCTGCGTGTCCTTGTCCTGTGCCTTGTGGTGCCCTGCTTGCCATGCAGTCCTGGTCCTGTGTTGTGTGGTATCCTGCTGGCCTGCATGTCCTGATCTGGGCCGTGTAGTACCCTGCTGGCACAGTATCCTGTTCTTGTGCTATGTGGTGCCCTGCTGGCCTGCATGTCCTGGTCCTGTACTGTGTGGTGCGCTGCTGGCCTCCATGTCTTGGTCTTGTGATGTGTGGTGCCCTGCTGGCCTGCATGTCTTGGTCCTGTGCAGTGTGGTGCCCTGCTGGCCTGCGTGTCCTGGTCCTGTGCCGTGTGGTGCCCTGTTTGCCCTGCATGTCCTTGTCCTGTGGCTTGTTGTATCCTGCTGGCCTGCGTGTCCTGGTCCCGTGCTGCGTGGTTCCCTGTTGGCCTACGTGTACTGGTCCTGTGCTGTGTGGTGCCCTGCTCGCCAGTTTGTCCTGGTTCTGTGCTGTGTGCTTCCATGTTGGACTGCATGTCCCTGGTACTATGCCGTGTGATGCCCTGCTGGCCTGCGTGTCCTGGTCCTGTGAAATGTGGTGCCACGAGGTCCTGCATGGCTCGGTCCATGCTGTGTAGTGCCCTGCTGTCTTGCGTGTCCTGGTCCTGTGCCGTGCGGTACCCTGCTGGCCTGCATGTCCTGGTCCTGTGACGTGTGGTGCCTTGCTGGCCTGCATGTCCCTGGTCCTGTGCCATGTGGTACCCTGCTCGACACAGTGTCCGGGTTCTGTGCTGTGTGGTGCCCTGCTGGCCAGCATGTACCGGTCCTGTGCTGTGTGGGCCCCAGCTGGCCTGCGTGTCCTGGTGCTGTGCTGTGTGGTACCCTGATGGCCTGAGGGTCCTGGTCCTGTGTCTGTGGTGCCCTAGGGTCTCCATGTCCCTGGTCCAGTGCTCACTGGTGCCCTGCTGAAATTCAGGATTTGTTCAGGTGCCGTGCATTGCCCTGCTGGTTTGAATGTGCATTTCCTGTGCTGTGTGGTACCCTGCTGGCTTGCGTGTCCTCTTGCTGTGCTGTTTGGTGTCCTGCTGGCCTGAGTGTCCATGTCCTATGTCTTGTGGTGCCCTGCTGTCCTCTATGTCCTGGTCCTGTGCCATGTGGTGCCCTGCTGGCCTGCGTGTCCTGGTCCTGTGCCGTGTGCTGCCCTGCTGGCCTGAAGGTCCTGGTCCTGTGCTGTGTTATGCACTGCTGGCCTTCATGTTCTGGTCCAGTGCCGTGTGGTGCCCTGCTGCAATGCATGTCCCTGGTCATGTGCCATGCGGTGCCCTTCTGGCCAGTGTGTCTCTGTTTTGTGCTGTGTCGTGTCCTGCTGTCCTGCGTGTCCTGGTCCTATTCTGTGTTTTCCCATGTTTCAGTGCATATTCCTGGTTCTGTGCCATATGATCCCCTGCTGGCCTGGTTGAACTGTTCCGGTGCCTTGTGGTGCCCTGCTGGCCTGCACGTCTTGGTCCAGTGCCGTGTGGTGCCCTGCTGGCCTGAGTGTCTTTGTCCTGTGCTGTGTGGTGCCCTGCTGGCCTGTGTGTCCTGGTCTTGTGCTGTGTGGTCAGTTGCTGGCCTGCTTGTCCTGGTCCTGTGCTGTGTGGTGCCTTGCTGGCCTGCTTGTCCTGGTCCTGTGCTTTGTGATGCCCTCCTGGCTTGCGTGTCCTGGTCCTGTGCTTCGTGTGATGCGCTGCTGGCCTGCATGTCCTGGTTCTATGCTGTGTCATGCCCTGCTGACATTCATGTCCCCGGTCTTGTGCCGTGTGGTGCCCCTCTGGCCTGAATTCCTGGTTCTGTGCTGTGTGCTGCCCTCCTGGCCTGTGTGTCTTGGTGCTGTGTTTTGTTTTGCCCTGCTGTCTTCCAGGTCCCTGGTCCTGTGCTGGGTGGTGCCCTGCTATCCTGCCTGTCCTGGTCCTATGCTGTTTGGTGCCCTGCTGGCCTGCGTTTCCTGGTCCTGTGTCGTGTACAGCCTGCTGGCCTGCATGTCCTGTTCCTGAGACGTGTCGTGTCCCTGCTGGCCTGCGTGTCCTGGTCCTGTGCCTTGTGGTGCCCTGCTGGCCTGCGTGTCCCTGGTTCTATGCCTTTGTGGTACCCTGTTTGCCCTGCATGTTCTGGTCCTGAGACTTGTGGTATCCTGCTGCCCTGCATGTCTCGGTCTTGTGATGGGTGGTACCCTGCTGGACACAGTGTCCTGTTTTTGTGCTATGTGGTGTGCTATTAGCCTCCATGTTCTGGTCCTCTGCTGTGTGGTGCCCTGCTAGCCTGTGTGTCCTTGTCCTATGCTGTGTGGTGCCCGGCTGACCAGTATGTACTGGTCCTGTGCTGTGTCATACACTGCTGCCCTGCATGTCCTGGTCCTGTGCTGTATGGTGCCCTGCTGGACTGCATGTCCCTGGTCCTGTGCTGTGTGGTGTCATGCTGGCCTGCGTGTCCTGGTCCTGTGCCTTGTGGTGCCCTGCTGGCCTGCGTGTCCTGGTCCTGTGCCGTGTGGTGCACTGCTGCTACGCATGTCCTGGTCCTGTGCCGTGTGGTGCCCTGCTGGCCTGCATGTCCTGGTCCTGTGCTGTGTGGTGCCCTGCTGGCCTGCGTGTCCTGGTCCTGTGCTGTGTGGTGCCCTGCTGCCCTGCGTGTCCTTGTCCTGTGCTGTGTGGTGCCCTGCTGGCCTGAGTGTCCTGGTCCTGTGCTGTGTGGTGCCCTGCTGGCCTGCGTGTCCTGTCCTGTGCTGTGTGGTGCCCTGCTGGCCTGCATGTCCTGGTCCTGTGCTGTGTGGTGCCATGCTGGCCTGCGTGTCCTGGTCCTGTGTTGTGTGGTACATGCTGGCCTGCATGTCCTGGTCCTATGATGTGTGGTGCCCTGCTGGCCTGCATGTCCTATTCCTTTGTTGTGTGGTGCCCTGCTGGCCTGCATGTCCTTGTCTTGTGCTGTGTGGTGCCCTGCTGGCCTGCGTGTCTTGTCCTGTGCCGTGTGGTGCCCTGCTGGCCTGCATGTCCTTGTCCTGTGCCGTGTGGTCCCCTGCTGGCCTGCATGTACTGGTCCTGTGCTGTGTGGTGCCCTGCTGGCCTGTGTGTCCTGGTCCTGTGCTGTGTGGTGCCCTGCTGGCCTGCGTGTCCTGGTCCTGTGCCGTGTGGTGCCCTGCTGGCCTGCGTGTCCTGGTCCTGTGCCGTGTGGTGCCCTGCTGGCCTGCATGTCCTGGTCCTGTGCCGTGTGGTGCCCTGCTGGCCTGCGTGACCTTGTCCTGTGCCGTGTGGTGCCCTGCTGGCCTGAGTGTCCTGGTCCTGTGCCGTGTGGTGCCCTGCTGGCCTGCGTGTCCTGGTCCTGTGCCGTGTGGTGCCCTGCTGGCCTGAGTGTCCTGGTCCTGTGCTGTGTGGTGCCCTGCTGGCCTGCATGTCCTGGTCCTGTGCTGTGTGGTGCCCTGCTGGCCTGCATGTCTCTGGTCCTGTGCTGTGTGGTGCCCTGCTGGCCAGTGTCCTGGTCCTGTGCTGTGTGGTGCCCTGCTGGCCTGCATGTCTTGGTCCTGTGGTGTCTGGTGCCCTGCTGGCCTGCATGTCCTGGTCGTGCCTGTGGTGCCCTGCTGGCCTTCATGTCCTGGTCCTGTGCTCTGTGGTGCCCTGCTGGCCTCCATGTCACTGGTCCTGTGACGTGTGGTCCTCTCTGGCCTGCATGTCCTGGTCCTGTGCTGTGTGGTGCCGTGCTGGGTGAGTGTACTGGTCCTGTGCCGTGTGGTGCCCTGCTGGCCTGCACGTCCTGGTCATGTGCCATGTGGTGCCCTGCTGGCCTGTGTGTCTCTGTTCTGTGCCGTGTGGTGCCTTGCTGTCCTACATGTATTGGTCCTGTGCTGTGTGGTGTCCTGCTGGCCTCCATGTTCTGGTCCTGTGCTGTGTGGTGCCCTGCTGGTCTCCATGTCACTGGTCCTGTGCCTTGTGGTGCCCTGCTGTCCTGCGTGTCCCTTGTCCTGTGCCTTGTGGTACCTTGCTTGCCATGCATCCTGGTCCTGTGTTGTGTGGTATCCTGCTGGCCTGCATGTCCTGATCCTGGGCCGTGTAGTACCCTGCTGGACACAGTATCCTGTTCTTGTGCTATGGGGTGCCCTTCTGGCCAGCATGTCCTGGTCCTGTAATGTGTGGTGCGCTGCTGGCCTCCAAGTCTTGGTCTTGTGATGTGTGGTGCCCTGATGGCCTGCATGTCTTGGTCCTGTGCAGTGTGATGCCCTGCTGGCCTGCGTGTCCTCGTCCTGTGCCGTATGGTGCCCTGTTTGCCCTGCATGTCCTTGTCCTGTGACTTGTTGTATCCTGCTGGCCTGCGTGTCCTGGTCCCGTGCTCCGTGGTTCCCTGTTGGCCTACGTGTACTGGTCCTGTGCTGTGTGGTGCCCTGCTCGCCAGTTTGTCCTGGTCCTGTGCTGTGTGCTTCCATGTTGGACTGCATATCCCTGGTACTATGCCGTGTGGTCCCCTGCAGGCCTGCATGTCCTGGTCCTTTGAAGTGTGGTGCCACGAGGGCCTGCATGTCTCGGTCCAATGCTGTGTAGTGCCCTGCTGTCTTGCGTGTCCTGGTCCTGTGCCGTGCGGTACCCTGCTGGCCAGCATGTACCGGTCCTGTGACGTGTGGTGCCTTGCTGGCCTCCATGTCCCTGGTCCTGTGCCATGTGGTACCCTGCTCGACACAGTGTCCGGGTTCTGTGCTGTGTGGTGCCCTGCTGGCCAGCATGTACCGGTCCTGTGCTGTGTGGTCCCCAGCTGGCCTGCGTGTCTCTCATACTGTGCTGTGTGGTGCCCTGCTGGCCTGTGTGTCCTGGTCCTGTGTCTGTGGTGCCCTAGGGTCTCCATGTCCCTGGTCCAGTGCTCACTGGTGCCCTGCTGAAATTCAGGATTTGTTCAGGTGCCGTGCATTGCCCTGCTGGTTTGAATGTGCATTTCCTGTGCTGTGTGGTACCCTGCTGGCTTGCGTGTCCTCTTGCTGTGCTGTTTGGTGTCCTGCTGGCCTGAGTGTCCATGTCCTATGTCTTGTGGTGCCCTGCTGTCCTCTATGTCCTGGTCCTGTGCCATGTGGTGCCCTGCTGGCCTGCGTGTCCTGGTCCTGTGCCGTGTGCTGCCCTGCTGGCCTGAAGGTCCTGGTCCTGTGCTGTGTTATGCACTGCTGGCCTTCATGTTCTGGTCCAGTGCCGTGTGGTGCCCTGCTGCAATGCATGTCCCTGGTCATGTGCCATGCGGTGCCCTTCTGGCCAGTGTGTCTCTGTTTTGTGCTGTGTCGTGTCCTGCTGTCCTGCGTGTCCTGGTCCTATTCTGTGTTTTCCCATGTTTCAGTGCATATTCCTGGTTCTGTGCCATATGATCCCCTGCTGGCCTGGTTGAACTGTTCCGGTGCCTTGTGGTGCCCTGCTGGCCTGCACGTCTTGGTCCAGTGCCGTGTGGTGCCCTGCTGGCCTGAGTGTCTTTGTCCTGTGCTGTGTGGTGCCCTGCTGGCCTGTGTGTCCTGGTCTTGTGCTGTGTGGTCAGTTGCTGGCCTGCTTGTCCTGGTCCTGTGCAGTGTGGTGCCTTGCTGGCCTGCTTGTCCTGGTCCTGTGCTTTGTGATGCCCTCCTGGCTTGCGTGTCCTGGTCCTGTGCTTCGTGTGATGCGCTGCTGGCCTGCATGTCCTGGTTCTATGCTGTGTCATGCCCTGCTGACATTCATGTCCCCGGTCTTGTGCCGTGTGGTGCCCCTCTGGCCTGAATTCCTGGTTCTGTGCTGTGTGCTGCCCTCCTGGCCTGTGTGTCTTGGTGCTGTGTTTTGTTTTGCCCTGCTGTCTTCCAGGTCCCTGGTCCTGTGCTGGGTGGTGCCCTGCTATCCTGCCTGTCCTGGTCCTATGCTGTTTGGTGCCCTGCTGGCCTGCGTTTCCTGGTCCTGTGTCGTGTACAGCCTGCTGGCCTGCATGTCCTGTTCCTGAGACGTGTCGTGTCCCTGCTGGCCTGCGTGTCCTGGTCCTGTGCCTTGTGGTGCCCTGCTGGCCTGCGTGTCCCTGGTTCTATGCCTTTGTGGTACCCTGTTTGCCCTGCATGTTCTGGTCCTGAGACTTGTGGTATCCTGCTGCCCTGCATGTCTCGGTCTTGTGATGTGTGGTACCCTGCTGGACACAGTGTCCTGTTTTTGTGCTATGTGGTGTGCTATTAGCCTCCATGTTCTGGTCCTCTGCTGTGTGGTGCCCTGCTAGCCTGTGTGTCCTTGTCCTATGCTGTGTGGTGCCCGGCTGACCAGTATGTACTGGTCCTGTGCTGTGTCATACACTGCTGCCCTGCATGTCCTGGTCCTGTGCTGTATGGTGCCCTGCTGGACTGCATGTCCCTGGTCCTGTGCTGTGTGGTGTCATGCTGGCCTGCGTGTCCTGGTCCTGTGCCTTGTGGTGCCCTGCTGGCCTGCGTGTCCTGGTCCTGTGCCGTGTGGTGCACTGCTGCTGCATGTCCTGGTCCTGTGCTGTGTGGTGCCTGCTGGCCTGCATGTACCTTGTCCTGTGCAGTGTGGTGCCCTGCTGGCCTGATGTGCTGGTCCTGTGCCGTGTGGTGCCCTGCTGGCCTGCATGTCCTGGTCCTGTGCCTGTGGTGCCCTGCTGGCCTGCGTGTCCTGTCCTGTGCTGTGTGGTGCCCTGCTGGCCTGTGTGTCCTGGTCCTTTGCCGTGTGGTGCCATGCTGGCCTGCGTGTCCTGGTCTTGTGCTGTGTGGTCACCTGCTGGCCTGCATGTCCTCGTCTGTGCCGTGTGGTGCCATGCTGGCCTGCATGTCCTGGTCCTGTGCCGTGTGGTGCCCTGCTGGCCTGTGTGTCTCTGTCCTGTGTTGTGTGGTGTCCTGCTGTCCTGCGTGTCCAGGTCCTATGCCGTGTGGTCCCATGTTGGAATGCATATCCTGGTCCTGTGCAGTGTGTGCCCTGCTGGCCTGTGTGTCCTGGTCCTGTGCCGTGTGGTGCCCTGCTGGCCTGCATGTCCTGGTGCTGTGCTGTGTGGTGCCCTGCTGGCGTAATGTCCTTGGTACTGTGCTGTGTGGTACCCTGCTGGCCTCATGTCCTTGGTCCTGTGCCGTGTGGTCCCTGCTGGCCTGCATGTCCTGTCTGTGCTGTGTGGTGCCCTGCTGGCCTAGTGTCCTGGTCCTGTGCCTTGTGGTGCCCTGCTGGCCTGCATGTCTGGTCCAGTGCTGTGTGGTGCCCTGCTGGCCTCATGTCCTGGTCCTGTGCCGTGTGGTGCCTTGCTGTCCTACATGTATTGGTCCTGTGCTGTGTGGTGTCCTGCTGGCCTCCAAGTCTTGGTCCTGTGCTGTGTGGTGCCCTGCTGGTCTCCATGTCCTTGGTCATGTGCCTTGTGGTGCCCTGCTGTCCTGCGTGTCCCTTGTCCTGTGCCTTGTGGTACCTTGCTTGCCATGCATCCTGGTCCTGTGTTGTGTGGTATCCTGCTGGCCTGCATGTCCTGATCTTGGGCCGTGTAGTACCCTGCTGGACACAGTATCCTGTTCTTGTGCTATGGGGTGCCCTTCTGGCCAGCATGTCCTGGTCCTGTAATGTGTGGTGCGCTGCTGGCCTCCAAGTCTTGGTCTTGTGATGTGTGGTGCCCTGCTGGCCTGCATGTCTTGGTCCTGTGCAGTGTGATGCCCTGCTGGCCTGCGTGTCCTGGTCCTGTGCCGTATGGTGCCCTGTTGCCCTGCATGTCCTTGTCCTGGGACTTGTTGTATCCTGCTGGCCTGCGTGTCCTGGTCCGTGCTCCGTGGTTCCCTGTTGGCCTACATTACTGGTCCTGTGCTGTGTGGTGCCTGCTGGCCTCGTGTCCTGGTTCTGTGCTTGTGTTGCACTGCTGGCTGCATGTCCTGGTCCTGTGCCTGTGTGGTGCCCTGCTGACCTGCGTGTACTGGTCCTGTGACGTGTGGTGCCTGCAGGCCTGCATGTCCTGGTCCTGTGCTGTGTGGTTCCCTGCTGGCTGCATGTCTGTTCCTGTGCCGTGTGGTGCCCTGCTGGCTTGCGTGTCCTGGTCCTGTGCCTTGTGGTACCCTGCTGGCCTGCGTGTCCTGGTCCTGTGCCGTGTGGTGCCCTGCTGGCCTGCATGTCGTGGTCCTGTGCCATGTGGTACCCTGCTGACCTGTGTCCTGGTCTGTGCTGTGTGGTGCCCTGCTGGCCAGCATGTCCTGGTCCTGTGCTGGGTGGTGCCCTGCTGGCCTGCGTGTCCTGTCCTGTGCTGTGGTGCCCTGCTGGCCTGTGTGACCTGTTCCTGTGCAGTGTGGTGCCCTGCTGGCTGCGTGTCCTGGTCCTGTGCTGTGTGGTACACTGCTGGCCTGGATGTCCTGGTCCTCTGCTGTGTGGTGCCGTGCTGGCCTATGAGTCCTGGTTCTGTGTCTGTGGTGCCCTGGGTCTCCATGTCCTGGTCCAGTGCTCACTGGTGCCCTGCTGAAATCAGGATTTGTTCAGGTGCCGTGCATTGCCCTGCTGGTTTGAATGTGCATGTCCTGTGCTGTGTGTTGCCCTGCTGGCTTGCGTGTCCTCTGTGCTGTGCTGTGTGGTTCCTGCTGGCCTGAGTGTCCTGTCCTATGTCTGTGTGGTGCCCTGCTGGCCTGCAGTGTCCTGGTCCTGTGCCGTGTGGTGCCCTGCTGGCCTGAGTGTCCTGGTCCTGTGCTGTGTGGTGCACTGCTGGCCTTCATGTTCTGGTCCTGTGCCGTGTGGTGCCCTGCTGGCATGCATGTCCCTGGTCATGTGCCATGCGGTGCCCTGCTGGCCAGTGTGTCTCTGTTCTGTGCTGTGTCGTGTCCTGCTGTCCTGCGTGTCCTGGTCCTGTGCTGTGTTGTCCCATGTTGCAGTGCATGTCCTGGTTCTGTGCATGTGATGCCCTGCTGGCCTGCATGTACTGGTCCTGTGCCGTGTGGTGCCCTGCTGGCCTGCATGTCTTGGTCCTGTGCCGTGTGGTGCCCTGCTGGCCTGCATGTCCTGGTCCTGTGCTGTGTGTGCCCTGCTGGCCTGCGTGTCCTGGTCCTGTGCCGTGTGGTGCCCTGCTGCTGCAGTGTCCTGGTCCTGTGCCGTGTGGTGCCCTGCTGGCCTGCGTGTCCTGGTCCTGTGCTGTGTGGTGTCCTGCTGGCCTGCGTGTCTTGGTCCTGTGCTGTGTGGTGCCCTGCTGGCCTGCATGTCCTGGTCCTGTGCTGTGTGGTGCCCTGCTGGCCTGCGTGTCCTGGTCCTGTGCTGTGTGGTGCCCTGCTGGCCTGCAGTGTCCTGGTCCTGTGCTGTGTGGTCCATGCTGGACGCTATTCCTGGTCCTGTGCTGTGTGGTTCACCTGCTGGCCTTGCATGTCCTGGTCCTGTGCCGTGTGGTGCCCTGCTGGCCTGCGTGTCTTGGTCCTGTGCTGTGTGGTGCCTGCTGGCCTCATGTCCTGGTACTGTGCCGTGTGGTCCCCTGCTAGCCTGCATGTCCTATTCCTGTGCTGTGAGGTATACTGCTGGCCTGCATGTCCTATTTTTGTGTGGGGGGTGCCCTGCTGGACACAGTGTCCTTGTCCGGTGCCTTGTGGTGCCCTACTGGCCAGCATGTCTTGGTCCAGTGCTGTGTGGTGCCCTGCTGGACATCATGTCCTGGTCCTGTGCCGTGTGGTGCCTTGCTGTCCTACATGTATTGGTCCTGTGCTGTGTGGTGTCCTGCTGGCCTCCAAGTCTTGGTCCTGTGCTGTGTGGTGCCCTGCTGGTCTCCATGTCCTTGGTCATGTGCCTTGTGGTGCCCTGCTGTCCTGCGTGTCCTTGTCCTGTGCCTTGTGGTACCTTGCTTGCCATGCATCCTGGTCCTGTGTTGTGTGGTATCCTGCTGGCCTGCATGTCCTGATCTTGGGCCGTGTAGTACCCTGCTGGACACAGTATCCTGTTCTTGTGCTATGGGGTGCCCTTCTGGCCAGCATGTCCTGGTCCTGTAATGTGTGGTGCGCTGCTGGCCTCCAAGTCTTGGTCTTGTGATGTGTGGTGCCCTGCTGGCCTGCATGTCTTGGTCCTGTGCAGTGTGATGCCCTGCTGGCCTGCGTGTCCTCGTCCTGTGCCGTATGGTGCCCTGTTTGCCCTGCATGTCCTTGTCCTGTGGCTTGTTGTATCCTGCTGGCCTGCGTGTCCTGGTCCCGTGCTCCGTGGTTCCCTGTTGGCCTACGTGTACTGGTCCTGTGCTGTGTGGTGCCCTGCTGGCCTGCGTGTCCTGGTCCTGTGCTGTGTGCTTCCATGTTGGACTGCATATCCCTGGTACTATGCCGTGTGGTGCCCTGCAGGCCTGCATGTCCTGGTCCTTTGAAGTGTGGTGCCACGAGGCCTGCATGTCTTGGTCCAATGCTGTGTAGTGCCCTGCTGTCTTGCGTGTCCTGGTCCTGTGCTGTGTGGTGCCCTGCTGGCCTGCGTGTCCTTGTGCTGAGCCATGTCTTGCCCCTGCTGGCCTGCGTGTCCTGGTCTTGTGCTTGGTGGTGCCCTGTTGGCCTACATATACTGGTCGTGTGCTGTGTGGTGCCTTGCTGGCCCTCGTGTCCCTGTTTCTGTGCTTAGTTGCACTGCTGGCTTGCATGTCCTGGTCCTGTGCCTTGTGGTGCCCTGCTGACCTGCGTGTTCTGGTCATGTGACGTGTGGTGCCGTGCAGGCCTGCATGTCCTGGTCCTGGGCTCTGTGGTTCCCTACTGTAATTCACGGTTTGTTCTTGTGCCGTGTGGTGCCCTGCTGGTTTGCTTGTGCCGGTCCTGTGCCGTGCGGTACCCTGCTGTCTGCGTGTCCTTGTCCTGTGACGTGTGGTGCCTTGCTGGCCTCCATGTCCCTGGTCCTGTGCCATGTGGTACCCTGCTCGACACAGTGTCCGGGTTCTGTGCTGTGTGGTGCCCTGCTGGCCAGCATGTACCGGTCCTGTGCTGTGTGGTCCCCAGCTGGCCTGCGTGTCTCTCATCCTGTGCTGTGGTGCCCTGCTGGCCTGTGTGACCTGTTCCAGTTCAGTGTGGTGCCCACCTGGGCTGCGTCTCCTGGTCCTGTGCTGTGTGCTACACTGCAGGCCTGCATGTCCTGGTGCTGTGCTGTGTGGTGCCCTGCTGGCCTGTGTGTCCTGGTCCTGTGTCTGTGGTGCCCTAGGGTCTCCATGTCCCTGGTCCAGTGCTCACCGTTGCCCTGCTGAAATTCGGGATTTGTTCAGGTGCTGTGCATTGCCCTGCTGGTTTGAATGTGCATTTCCTGTGCTGTGTGGTGCCCTGCTGTCCTCTATGTCCTGGTCCTGTGCCGTGTGCTGCCCTGCTGGCCTGAAGGTCCTGGTCCTGTGCTGTGTTATGCACTGCTGGCCTTCATGTTCTGGTCCAGTGCCGTGTGGTGCCCTGCTGCAATGCATGTCCCTGGTCATGTGCCATGCGGTGCCCTTCTGGCCAGTGTGTCTCTGTTTTGTGCTGTGTCGTGTCCTGCTGTCCTGCGTGTCCTGGTCCTATTCTGTGTTTTCCCATGTTTCAGTGCATATTCCTGGTTCTGTGCCATATGATCCCCTGCTGGCCTGGTTGAACTGTTCCGGTGCCTTGTGGTGCCCTGCTGGCCTGCACGTCTGGTCCGTGCCGTGTGGTGCCCTGCTGGCCTGAGTGTCTTTGTCCTGTGCTGTGTGGTGCCCTGCTGGCCTGAGTGTCTTTGTCCTGTGCTGTGTGGTGCCCTGCTGGCCTGAGTGTCCTGGTCTTGTGCTGTGTGGTCAGTTGCTGGCCTGCGTGTCCTGGTCCTGTGCTGTGTGGTGCTGCTGGCCTGCATGTCCTGGTCCTGTGCTTTGTGATGCCCTCCTGGCTTGCGTGTCCTGGTCCTGTGCTTCGTGTGATGCGCTGCTGGCCTGCATGTCCTGGTTCTATGCTGTGTCATGCCCTGCTGACATTCATGTCCCGGTCTTGTGCCGTGTGGGGCCCTCTGGCCTGAATTCCTGGTTCTGTGCTGTGTGCTGCCCTCCTGGCCTGTGTGTCTTGGTGCTGTGTTTTGTTTTGCCCTGCTGTCTTCCAGGTCCCTGGTCCTGTGCTGGGTGGTGCCCTGCTATCCTGCCTGTCCTGGTCCTATGCTGTTTGGTGCCCTGCTGGCCTGCGTTTCCTGGTCCTGTGTCGTGTACAGCCTGCTGGCCTGCATGTCCTGTTCCTGAGACGTGTCGTGTCCCTGCTGGCCTGCGTGTCCTGGTCCTGTGCCTTGTGGTGCCCTGCTGGCCTGCGTGTCCCTGGTTCTATGCCTTTGTGGTACCCTGTTTGCCCTGCATGTTCTGGTCCTGAGACTTGTGGTATCCTGCTGCCCTGCATGTCTCGGTCTTGTGATGTGTGGTACCCTGCTGGACACAGTGTCCTGTTTTTGTGCTATGTGGTGTGCTATTAGCCTCCATGTTCTGGTCCTCTGCTGTGTGGTGCCCTGCTAGCCTGTGTGTCCTTGTCCTATGCTGTGTGGTGCCCGGCTGACCAGTATGTACTGGTCCTGTGCTGTGTCATACACTGCTGCCCTGCATGTCCTGGTCCTGTGCTGTATGGTGCCCTGCTGGACTGCATGTCCCTGGTCCTGTGCTGTGTGGTGTCATGCTGGCCTGCGTGTCCTGGTCCTGTGCCTTGTGGTGCCCTGCTGGCCTGCGTGTCCTGGTCCTGTGCCGTGTGGTGCACTGCTAGTCTGCATGTCCTATTCCTGTGCTGTGAGGTACACTGCTGGCCTGCATGTATTTGTCCTGTGCAGTGTGTTGCCCTGCTGGCCTGATTGCGTGGTCCTGTGCCGTGTGGTGTCCTGCTGGCCTACATGTACTGGTCGTGACCTGTCGTGCCCTGCTGGCCTGCGTGTCCTAGTCCTGTGCCATGTGTGCCTTGCTTGCCTGAGTGTCCTGGTCCTGTGCCGTGTGGTTCCATGCTGGCCTGCGTATCCTGGTCCTGTGCTGTGTGGTCACCTGCTGGCTCCATGTCCTGGTCCTGTGCTGTGTGGTTCCCTGCTGGCCTGCATGTCCTGGTCATGTGCTGTGTGGTGCCCTGCTGGCCTGTGTGTCTCTGTTCTGTGCTGTGTGGTGTCCTGCTGGCCTGCGTGTCCTGGTCCTGTGCTGTGTGGTGCCCATGCTGGCCTGCATATTCCTGGTCCAGTGCAGTGTGTTCACCTGCTGGCCTTGTGTCTTGGTCCGGTGCCGTGTGGTGCCCTGCTGGCCTGCATGTCTTGGTCCTGTGCTGTGTGGTGCCCTGCTGGCCTCATGTCATGGTCCTGTGCCGTGTGGTACCCTGCAGGCCTCCATGTCCTTGGTCCTGTGCCGTGTGTCCCTGCTGGCCTGCATGTCCTATGTTTGTCTGTGTGGTGCCCTGCTGGACACAGTGTCCTTGTCCTGTGCCTTGTGGTGCCCCACTGGCCTGCACGTCTTGGTCCAGTGCTGTGTGGTGCCCTGCTGGACATCATGTCCTGGTCCTGTGCCGTGTGGTGCCTTGCTGTCCTACATGTATTGGTCCTGTGCTGTGTGGTGTCCTGCTGGCCTCCAAGTCTTGGTCCTGTGCTGTGTGGTGCCCTGCTGGTCTCCATGTCCTTGGTCATGTGCCTTGTGGTGCCCTGCTGTCCTGCGTGTCCCTTGTCCTGTGCCTTGTGGTACCTTGCTTGCCATGCATCCTGGTCCTGTGTTGTGTGGTATCCTGCTGGCCTGCATGTCCTGATCTTGGGCCGTGTAGTACCCTGCTGGACACAGTATCCTGTTCTTGTGCTATGGGGTGCCCTGCTGGCCAGCATGTCCTGGTCCTGTAATGTGTGGTGCGCTGCTGGCCTCCAAGTCTTGGTCTTGTGATGTGTGGTGCCCTGCTGGCCTGCATGTCTTGGTCCTGTGCAGTGTGATGCCCTGCTGGCCTGCGTGTCCTGGTCCTGTGCCGTATGGTGCCCTGTTTGCCCTGCATGTCCTTGTCCTGTGACTTGTTGTATCCTGCTGGCCTGCGTGTCCTGGTCCCGTGCTCCGTGGTTCCCTGTTGGCCTACATATACTGGCCGTGTGCTGTGTGGTGCCTTGCTGGCCCTCGTGTCCCTGTTTCTGTGCTTAGTTGCACTGCTGGCTTGCATGTCCTGGTCCTGTGCCTTGTGGTGCCCTGCTGACCTGCGTGTTCTGGTCATGTGACGTGTGGTGCCGTGCTGGCCTGCATGTCCTGGTCCTGGGCTCTGTGGTTCCCTGCTGTAATTCACGTTTGTTCTTGTGCCGTGTGGTGCCCTGCTGGCTTGCGTGTCCTGGTCCTGTGCCGTGTGGTGCCCTGCTGTCTGCGTGTCCTGGTCCTGTGACGTGTGGTGCCTTGCTGGCCTGCATGTCCTGGTCCTGTGCCATGTGGTACCCTGCTGACACTGTGTCCTGGTTCTGTGCTGTGTGGTGCCCTGCTGGCCTGCATGTCCTGGTCCTGTGCTGTGTGGTGCCCTGCTGGCCTGCGTGTCTCTGTCCTGTGCTGTGGTGCCCTGCTGGCCTGTGTGACCTGTTCCAGTGCAGTGTGGTGCCACCTGGGCTGCTGTCTCCTGGTCCTGTGCTGTGTGCTACACTGCTGGCCTGCATGTCCTGGTACTGTGCTGTGTGGTACCCTGCTGGCCTGTGTGTCCTGGTCCTGTGTCTGTGGTGCCCTGTGGCCTCCATGTCCCTGGTCCAGTGCTCTGTGGTGCCTTGCTGACCTTCAGGATTTGTTCCTGTGCCGTGTATTGACCTCTTGGTTTGCATGTATATTTCCTGTGCTGTGTGGTGTCCTGCTGGCTGCGTGTCCTCTGCTGTGCTGTGTGGTGTCCTGCTGGCCTGCATGTCCTTTTGCTGTGCTGTGTGGTGCCCTGCTGGCCTGCGTGTCCTGGTCCTGTGCCGTGTGGTGCCCTGCTGGCCTGCATGTCCTGGTCCTGTGCTGTGTGGTTCCCTGCTGGCCTGCATGTCCTGGTCCAGTGCCGTGTGGTGCCCTGCTGGCCTGCACGTCCTGGTCCTGTGCCATGTGGTGCCCTGCTGGCCTTGTGTCTCTGTTCTGTGCTGTGTGTGTCCTGCTGTCCTGCGTGTCCTGGTCCTGTGCTGTGTGTTCCCTGTTGGCTGCATGTCCTGGTTCTGTGCCATGTGTGCCCTGCTGGCCTGCGTGTACTGTTCGGTGCCTGTGGTGCCCTGCTGGCCTGCATGTCCTGGTCCTGTGCTGTGTGGTGCCCTGCTGGCCTGCATGTCCTGGTCCTGTGCCGTGTGGTGCCCTGCTGGCCTGCGTGTCCTGGTCCTGTGCTGTGTGGTGCCCTGCTGGCCTGCGTGTCCTGGTCCTGTGCTGTGTGGTGCCCTGCTGGCCTGCATGTCCTGGTCCTGTGCTGTGTGGTCCCTGCTGGCCTGCATGTCCTGGTCCTGTGCCGTGTGGTACCCTGCTGGACACAGTGTCCTGGTCTTGTGCTGTGTGGTGCCCTGCTGGCCTGCATGTCCTGGTCCAGTGCTGTGTGGTGCCCTGCTGGCCTGCGTGTCTTGGTCCTGTGCTGTGTGGTGCCCTGCTGGCCTGCATGTCCTGGTCCTTTGCCGTGTGGTGCCCTGCTGGCCTGCGTGTCCTGGTCCTGTGCTGTGTGGTGCCCTGCTGGCCTGCATGTCCTGGTCCTGTGCTGTGTGGTGCCCTGCTGGCCTGCGTGTCCTGGTCCTGTGCTGTGGTGCCCTGCTGGCCTCGTGTCCTGGTCCTGTGCTGTGTGGTGCCCTGCTGGCCAGTTGTCCTGGTCCTGTGCTGTGTGCCCTGCTGGCCTGCATGTCCTGGTCTGTGCTGTGTGGTGCCCTGCTGGCCTGCATGTCCTGGTCCTGTGCGTGTGGTGCCCTGATGGCCTGCATGTCTGGTCCAGTGCTGTGTGGTGCCCTGCTGGCTTGGTGTCCTGGTCCTGTGCTGTGTGGTGCCCTGCTGGCCTGCGTGTCCATGTCCTATGTCTTGTGGTGCCCTGCTGGCCTGCGTGTCCTGGTCCTGTGCCGTGTGCTGCCCTGCTGGCCTGAAGGTCCTGGTCCTGTGCTGTGTTATGCACTGCTGGCCTTCATGTTCTGGTCCAGTGCCGTGTGGTGCCCTGCTGCAATGCATGTCCCTGGTCATGTGCCATGCGGTGCCCTTCTGGCCAGTGTGTCTCTGTTTTGTGCTGTGTCGTGTCCTGCTGTCCTGCGTGTCCTGGTCCTATTCTGTGTTTTCCCATGTTTCAGTGCATATTCCTGGTTCTGTGCCATATGATCCCCTGCTGGCCTGGTTGAACTGTTCCGGTGCCTTGTGGTGCCCTGCTGGCCTGCATGTCTTGGTCCAGTGCCGTGTGGTGCCCTGCTGGCCTGAGTGTCTTGGTCCAGTGCCGTGTGGTGCCCTGCTGGCCTGAGTGTCCTGGTCTTGTGCTGTGTGGTCAGTTGCTGGCCTGCTTGTCTTGGTCCTGTGCTGTGTGGTGCTGCTGGCCTCCATGTCCTGGTCCTGTGCTTTGTGATGCCCTCCTGGCTTGCGTGTCCTGGTCCTGTGCTTCGTGTGATGCGCTGCTGGCCTGCATGTCCTGGTTCTATGCTGTGTCATGCCCTGCTGACATTCATGTCCCCGGTCTTGTGCCGTGTGGTGCCCCTCTGGCCTGAATTCCTGGTTCTGTGCTGTGTGCTGCCCTCCTGGCCTGTGTGTCTTGGTGCTGTGTTTTGTTTTGCCCTGCTGTCTTCCAGGTCCCTGGTCCTGTGCTGGGTGGTGCCCTGCTATCCTGCCTGTTCTGGTCCTATGCTGTTTGGTGCCCTGCTGGCCTGCGTTTCCTGGTCCTGTGTCGTGTACAGCCTGCTGGCCTGCATGTCCTGTTCCTGAGATGTGTCGTGTCCCTGCTGGCCTGCGTGTCCTGGTCCTGTGCCTTGTGGTGCCCTGCTGGCCTGCGTGTCCCTGGTTCTATGCCTTTGTGGTACCCTGTTTGCCCTGCATGTTCTGGTCCTGAGACTTGTGGTATCCTGCTGCCCTGCATGTCTCGGTCTTGTGATGGGTGGTACCCTGCTGGACACAGTGTCCTGTTTTTGTGCTATGTGGTGTGCTATTAGCCTCCATGTTCTGGTCCTCTGCTGTGTGGTGCCCTGCTAGCCTGTGTGTCCTTGTCCTATGCTGTGTGGTGCCCGGCTGACCAGTATGTACTGGTCCTGTGCTGTGTCATACACTGCTGCCCTGCATGTCCTGGTCCTGTGCTGTATGGTGCCCTGCTGGCATGTGTGTCCCTGGTCCTGTGCTGTGTGGTGTCATGCTGGCCTGTGTGTCCTGGTCCTGTGCCATGTGGTGCCCTGCTGGCCTGCGTGTCCTGGTCCTGTGCCGTGTGGTGCACTGCTGCTACGCATGTCCTGGTCCTGTGCCATGTGGTGCCCTGCTGGCCTGCGTGACCTTGTCCTGTGCCGTGTGGTGCCCTGCTGGCATGTGTGTCCTGGTCCTGTGCTGTGTGGTGCCCTGCTGCCCTGCGTGACCTTGTACTGTGCTGTGTCGTGCCCTGCTTGCCTTCAAGTCCTGGTCCTGTGCTGTGTGGTCAATTGCTGGCCACCCTATTCCTTGTTCTGTGCTGTGTGGTGTCATGCTGGCCTACGTGTCCTGATCCAGTGCTGTGTGGTGCCCTGCTGGCCTGCGTGTATTGGTCCTGTGCCGTGTGGTGCAGTGCTGGCCTACGTGTATTGGTCCTGTGCCGTGTGGTCCACTGCTAGCCTGCATGTCCTATTCCTGTGCTGTGAGGTACACTGCTGGCCTGCATGTATTCGTCCTGTGCAGTGTGTTGCCCTGCTGGCCTGATTGCGTGGTCCTGTGCCGTGTGGTGTCCTGCTGGCCTACATGTACTGGTCGTGAACCTGTCATGCCCCGCTGGCCTGCGTGTCCTAGTCCTGTGCCGTGTGTGCCCTGCTGGCCTGAGTGTCTTGGTCCTGTGCCGTGTGGTGCCCTGCTGGCCTGCGTGTCCTGGTCCTGTGCTGTGTGGTGCCCTGCTGGCCTGAGTGTCCTGGTCCTGTGCTGTGTGGTCCCTGCTGGCCTGCATGTCCTGGTCCTGTGCGTGTGGTGCCTGCTGGCCTGCATGTCCTGGTCCTGTGCTGTGTGTGCCCTGCTGGCCTGCGTGTCCTGGTCCTGTGCTTGTGTGTGCCCTGCTGGCCTGCATGTCCTGGTTCTATGCTGTGTCGTGCCCTGCTGACATTCATGTCCTGGTCCTGTGCCGTGTGGTGCCCTGCTGGCCTGAATTCCTGGTCCTGTACTCTGTGCTGCCCTACTGGCCTGGGTGTCTCTGGTCCTGTGCTGTGTGGTGCCCTGCTGGCCTCCATGTCCTGGTCCTGTGCTTCCTGTGGTGCCCTGCTGTCCTGCATGTCCTGGCCCAGTGCTGTGTGGTGCCCTGCTGGCCTGCGTGTCCTGGTCCTGTGTCGTGGTACGCCTGCTGGCCTGCATGTCCTGTCCTGTGCGTGTGGTGCCCTGCTGCCCTGCATGTCCTGGTCCTGTGCCTTGTGGTGCCCTGCTGGCCTGCGTGTCCTGGTCCTGTGCCGTGTGGTGCCCTGCTTGCCTGCGGGTGCTGGTCCTGTGCTGTGTGGTATCCTGCTGGCCTGCATGTCCTGGTCTTGTGCTGTGTGGTGCCCTGCTGGCACAGTGTCCTGTTCTGTGCTTGTGGTGCCTGCTGTCCTGCATGTCCTGGTCTTGTGCTGTGTGGTGCCCTGCTGGCCTGTGTGTCCTTGTCCTATGCTGTGTGGTGCCCTGCTGACCAGTGTGTCCTGGTCCTGTGCTGTGGTCACCTGCTGGCCTGCATGTCCTGGTCCTGTGCTGTGTGGTGCCCTGCTGGCCTGCATGTCCTGGTCCTGTGCTGTGTGGTGCCCTGCTGGCCTTCGTGTCCTGGTCCTGTGCCTTGTGGTGCCCTGCTGACCTGCGTGTCCTCGTCCTGTGCCGTGTGGTGCACTGCTGCTATGCATGTCCTGGTCCTGTGCCATGTGGTGCCCTGCTGGCCTGCGTGACCTTGTCCTGTGCCGTGTGGTTCCCTGTTGGCCTACGTGTACTGGTCCTGTATTATGTGGTGCCCTGCTCGCCAGTTTGTCCTGGTCCTGTGCTGTGTGCTTCCATGTTGGACTGCATATCCCTGGTACTATGCCGTGTGGTCCCCTGCAGGCCTGCATGTCCTGGTCCTTTGAAGTGTGGTGCCACGAGGGCCTGCATGTCTTGGTCGAGTGCTGTGTAGTGCCCTGCTGTCTTGCGTGTCCTGGTCCTGTGCTGTGTGGTGCCCTGCTGGCCTGCGTGTCCTTGTGCTGAGCCATGTCTTGCCCCTGCTGGCCTGCGTGTCCTGGTCTTGTGCTTGGTGGTGCCCTGTTGGCCTACATATACTGGTCGTGTGCTGTGTGGTGCCTTGCTGGCCCTCGTGTCCCTGTTTCTGTGCTTAGTTGCACTGCTGGCTTGCATGTCCTGGTCCTGTGCCTTGTGGTGCCCTGCTGACCTGCGTGTTCTGGTCATGTGACGTGTGGTGCCGTGCAGGCCTGCATGTCCTGGTCCTGGGCTCTGTGGTTCCCTACTGTAATTCACGGTTTGTTCTTGTGCCGTGTGGTGCCCTGCTGGTTGCTTGTGCCGGTCCTGTGCCGTGCGGTACCCTGCTGTCTGCGTGTCCTTGTCCTGTGACGTGTGGTGCCTTGCTGGCCTCCATGTCCCTGGTCCTGTGCCATGTGGTACCCTGCTCGACACAGTGTCCGGGTTCTGTGCTGTGTGGTGCCCTGCTGGCCAGCATGTACCGGTCCTGTGCTGTGTGGTCCCCAGCTGGCCTGCGTGTCTCTCATCCTGTGCTGTGGTGCCCTGCTGGCCTGTGTGACCTGTTCCAGTTCAGTGTGGTGCCCACCTGGGCTGCGTCTCCTGGTCCTGTGCTGTGTGCTACACTGCAGGCCTGCATGTCCTGGTGCTGTGCTGTGTGGTGCCCTGCTGGCCTGTGTGTCCTGGTCCTGTGTCTGTGGTGCCCTAGGGTCTCCATGTCCCTGGTCCAGTGCTCACTGGTGCCCTGCTGAAATTCAGGATTTGTTCAGGTGCCGTGCATTGCCCTGCTGGTTTGAATGTGCATTTCCTGTGCTGTGTGGTACCCTGCTGGCTTGCGTGTCCTCTTGCTGTGCTGTTTGGTGTCCTGCTGGCCTGAGTGTCCATGTCCTATGTCTTGTGGTGCCCTGCTGTCCTCTATGTCCTGGTCCTGTGCCATGTGGTGCCCTGCTGGCCTGCGTGTCCTGGTCCTGTGCCGTGTGCTGCCCTGCTGGCCTGAAGGTCCTGGTCCTGTGCTGTGTTATGCACTGCTGGCCTTCATGTTCTGGTCCAGTGCCGTGTGGTGCCCTGCTGCAATGCATGTCCCTGGTCATGTGCCATGCGGTGCCCTTCTGGCCAGTGTGTCTCTGTTTTGTGCTGTGTCGTGTCCTGCTGTCCTGCGTGTCCTGGTCCTATTCTGTGTTTTCCCATGTTTCAGTGCATATTCCTGGTTCTGTGCCATATGATCCCCTGCTGGCCTGGTTGAACTGTTCCGGTGCCTTGTGGTGCCCTGCTGGCCTGCACGTCTTGGTCCAGTGCCGTGTGGTGCCCTGCTGGCCTGAGTGTCTTTGTCCTGTGCTGTGTGGTGCCCTGCTGGCCTGTGTGTCCTGGTCTTGTGCTGTGTGGTCAGTTGCTGGCCTGCTTGTCCTGGTCCTGTGCTGTTTGGTGCCCTGCTGGCCTGCATGTCCTGGTCCTGTGCTTTGTGATGCCCTCCTGGCTTGCGTGTCCTGGTCCTGTGCTTCGTGTGATGCGCTGCTGGCCTGCATGTCCTGGTTCTATGCTGTGTCATGCCCTGCTGACATTCATGTCCCCGGTCTTGTGCCGTGTGGTGCCCCTCTGGCCTGAATTCCTGGTTCTGTGCTGTGTGCTGCCCTCCTGGCCTGTGTGTCTTGGTGCTGTGTTTTGTTTTGCCCT
Source organism: Ochotona curzoniae (assembly GCF_017591425.1). Lineage (NCBI taxonomy): Eukaryota > Metazoa > Chordata > Mammalia > Lagomorpha > Ochotonidae > Ochotona > Ochotona curzoniae. The sequence goes on along the minus strand of NW_024464938.1, from coordinate 4,858 downwards.
GCTGTCTTCCAGGTCCCTGGTCCTGTGCTGGGTGGTGCCCTGCTATCCTGCCTGTCCTGGTCCTATGCTGTTTGGTGCCCTGCTGGCCTGCGTTTCCTGGTCCTGTGTCGTGTACAGCCTGCTGGCCTGCATGTCCTGTTCCTGAGACGTGTCGTGTCCCTGCTGGCCTGCGTGTCCTGGTCCTGTGCCTTGTGGTGCCCTGCTGGCCTGCGTGTCCCTGGTTCTATGCCTTTGTGGTACCCTGTTTGCCCTGCATGTTCTGGTCCTGAGACTTGTGGTATCCTGCTGCCCTGCATGTCTCGGTCTTGTGATGTGTGGTACCCTGCTGGACACAGTGTCCTGTTTTTGTGCTATGTGGTGTGCTATTAGCCTCCAGGTTCTGGTCCTCTGCTGTGTGGTGCCCTGCTAGCCTGTGTGTCCTTGTCCTATGCTGTGTGGTGCCCGGCTGACCAGTATGTACTGGTCCTGTGCTGTGTCATACACTGCTGCCCTGCATGTCCTGGTCCTGTGCTGTATGGTGCCCTGCTGGACTGCATGTCCTTGGTCCTGTGCTGTGTGGTTCATGCTGGCCTGCGTGTCCTGGTCCTGTGCCTTGTGGTGCCCTGCTGGCCTGCGTGTCCTGGTCCTGTGCCGTGTGGTGCCCTGCTGCTACACATGTCCTGGTCCTGTGCCATGTGGTGCCCTGCTTTCCTGAAGGACCTGGTCCTGTGCTGTGCTATGCACTGCTGGCCTTCATGTCCTGGTCCTGTGCCGTGTGGTGCCCTGCTAGCATTTATGTCCGTGGTTCTGTGCTTTGTGGTCCACTGCTAGCCTAAGTGTCTCTAGTCCTGTGCTGTGTGTTCCCCTCTCGCCTACCGGTCCTGGTGCTCTGCTGTGTGGTGCCCTGCTGACCTTACTGTCTTTTCCTGTGCCTTGGGGTCAACTGCAGACCACCTTGTCCGTTTATGTGTGCTCTGTGGGTGCTGCTGGCCTTCATGTCCTCGTCCTGCGTCAAGTGGTGCCCTGCTTTCCTGTGTGTTCTGGTCCTGTGCTGTGTTCCACTGCTTGCCTGCGTGTCCTGTTCCTGTGCTCTTTGGTGCTCTGTTGCCTTGCATGTCCTGGTCCTGTGTTGTATGGTGCCATTCTGGCCTGAGTGTGCCTGTTCTTCTGACGTGTGTACCCCTGCTGGCCTGTGTGTCTCTGTCCTGTGCTGTGTGGCGCCATTCTGGCCTGCGTGTCCTTGTTTTGTGCTGTGTGGTAACCTGGTGGCCTGCATGTCCATGGTCCTGTGCTGTGTGGTGCCCTGCTGGCCTGCGTGTCCTGGTCCTGTGCTGTGTGATGCCCTGCTGGCCTGCGTGTCCCTGGTCCTGTGCCTTGTGGTTCCCTGCTGGCCTGCGTGTCCTGGTCCTGTGCCATGTGGTTTCCTGCTGGCCTCCATTTTCTGGTTCTGTGCTGTTGGTGCCCCGCTGGCCTGCGTGTCCCAGTCCTTTGCCATACGATGACCTGCTAGCCTACGTGTCCTGGTCTTGTGCCTTGTGTTCTCCTCCTGGCATGCATGTCATTTCTGGTGCTGTGTGGTGCCCTGCTTCCCTCGTATCTCTGGTCTTGTGCTGTGTCTTCCCCTGCTGGCCTGCATGTCCTAGTGCTGTGCTTGGTGGTGCCTGCTGGCTTCTATATCCCTTGTCCTGTGCCGTTTGGTGCTCTGCTGGGGTTCATGGCCTGGTCCTGTGCTGTGTGGTGCCCTGCTGTCCTTCATGTCCATGGTCCTCTACCGTATGTACCCCTCTGGACTGTATGTCCTGGTCCTTTGATGTGTGGTGCCTTGCTGGCCACCATGTCCTTGGTCATGTGCCGTATTGTGCCCTGTTGGACTCCACGTCCTGGTCCTGTGTTGTATGCTGCCCTGCTGACCTGCATGTCCCCGTTCCTGTGCTGTGCTGCAGTGCTGGCTTGCAATTCCTTTTCCTGTGCCTTGTGGTGCCCTGCATGCCTGCATGTCCTATTCCTGTGCTGTGTGGTACACTGATGGCCTGCATGTGCTGGTCCTGTGCTGTGTGCTGCACTGCTGGCCTCCATGTCCAGGTGCTGTGCCGTGTGGTGCCCTGCTGGACTGCGTGTCCTGGTCCTGTGCCGTGTGGTGCCCTGCTGCCCTGCGTATCTGGCCCTGGGCTGTGTGGTGCCCTACTGGCCTTCAAGTGTTGGTCCTGTGCCGTGTGGTCAACTGATGTCACTTGTTCTGTGCTGTGTTCCCCTGCTTCCCTGTGTGTCCAGGTCCAGTGCTGTGTGGTTCGCTGCATGCCAGTGTTTCCTTGTCCTGTGCCTTGTCGTGCCCCTGCTGACATTTATGTCCCTGGTCCTGTTTTGTGTGGTGCACTGCTTGCCTGCATTCCTGACCTGTATTGTTTGGTGCCCTGCTGTCCTGGGTGTCTCTGGTCCTGTGATTTCTGTTCCCCTGCTGGCTTGCATGTCCTGGTCCTTTGCTGTGTGGGGCCCTGCTGGCCTGCGTGGCTTGTTCCTGTGCTGTGTGGTACACTGCTGGCCTGCATGTTCTGGTCCTGTGCTGTGTGGTTCTGTGCTGTCCTGTGTTTTGGTCCTCTGCTGTTTGGTGCCTTGCTGGCCTGTGTGTCCTGGTCCTGTGCATTGTGATGTCCTGCTGGCTTGCATGTCCTGGTCCTGTCCGTGTAGTGCCCTGATGGACTGAGTGTCCTGGTCCTTTGCTGTGTGGTGCCCTGCTGAATTGCTTGTCCTTGTCCTGTGCTGTTTCTTGCGTTGTTGGCCTGCGTGTCCTGGTCCTGTGCCGTGTGGTACCCTGCTGGCCCATGTGTCATGGTCTTGTACCGTGTGGTCACCTGCTGGCTTGCACGTCCTGGTCCTGTGCTCTGTGGTGCCCTGCTGGCCTGCATGTCCTGGTCCTGTGCCTTTTGGTCCCCTGGGCCTCCATGTCTCTGGTCCTGTGCTGTGTCGTGCCCCTGCTGGCCTCCATGTCCCTGGTCCTGTGCTGGGTGGTGCCCTGCTGGATACAGTGTCCTTCTCCTGTGCTGTGTGGTGCCTTGCTGGCCTTCAAATCCTGGTCCTGTGCCGTGTGGTACGCTGCTTGCCTGCGTGCCCTGGTCCTGAGCCGTGTCGTGCCCCTGCTGGCCTGTGTATCCTGGTCCTGTGCTGGACAACATGTAGAAGTCCTTTGCCGTGCGATGACCTGCTGGTCTGCGAGTCCAGGTCCTGTGCTGTGTGGTGCCCTGCTGGCATGTGTGTCCTGGTCCTGTGCTGTGTGGTGCCCTGCTGGCATGTGTGTCCTGGTCCTGTGTTGTGTGGTGCCCTGCCGTTCTGCGTGTCCTCTTCCTGTGCCATGTGTTGCCCTGCTGTCCTTCAGGTCCTTGTCTTGTGCTGTGTGCTCCACTGCTCGCCTTCATGTCTTAGTCCCGTGCCGTGTTGTCCACTACTGGCCAGCCTGTACCTTGTTCTGTGCTGTGTGGTGCCCTGCAAGCCTGCATGTCCTGGTCCTGTGCTCCTTGGTGCCCTGATGGCCTGCATGTCCTGGTCCTGTGTTGTGTGTTCCCCTGCTGGCCTGCGTGTCCCTGTTCTTGCGCCGTGCGTTCCCCTCCTGGGCTGCATGTTTTTCCTATGCTGTGTGGTGCCCTGCTGTCTTGCATGTCTCTGTTCCTGTGCTGTGTCTTCCCCTGCTGGCCTGCATTTCCTGGTCCTGTGCCGTGTGGTGCCCTGCAGGCCTGTATGTCCTGGTCCTGTGCCGTGTGGTCACGTGCTGGCCCCCACGTCCCTGGTTCTGTGCTGTGTGGTGTCCTGATGGCCTGCGTGTCTCGGTCCTTTGCCGTGTGATGCCCTGCTGGCCTACGTGTCGTGGTCTTGTGCCCTGTGGTGCCCTGCTGGCCTGGTTGTTCTGCTCCTGTGCTCCTTGGTGCCCTGCTGGCCTGCATGTCCTGGTCCTGTGCCGTTTGGTGCCCTGCTTTCATGTGTGTCCCTGTTCTTGTGCTGTGTGTTCCCTTCCTGGGCTGCATGTTTTTTCCTGTACTGTGTGGTGCCCTGCAGTTCTGTGTGTCCTCTTCCTGTGCCATGTGTTGCCCTGCTGTCCTTCAGGTCCATGTCTTGTGCTGTGTGGTCAACTGCTGGCCACCCTGTACCCTGTTCTGTGCCGTGTGGTGCCCTGCTGGCCTGAGTTTCCTGGTCCTGTGCTGTGTGGTGCCCTGCTGGCCTGCATGTCTTGGCCCTATGCTGTGTGTTGCCCTGCTGGCCTGTGTGTCCTGGTGCTGTGCTGTGTGTTGTCCTATTGGCCTGTGTGTCCTAGTCCTGTGCTGTGAGTTGCCCTGCTGGCCTGTGTCTCCTGGTCCTGGGCTGTGTGTTCCCCTGCTGGGCTCCATGTCCTGGTCCTTTGCCGTGTGGTGCCCTGCTGGACTGTGTCCTGGTTCTGTACTGTTTGGTGCCCTGCTGGCCTGCGTGTCCTAGTCCTGTGCTGTGTACCCAGGCTGACATGTGTGTCCTGGTCCTGTACTGTGTGGTGCCCTGCTGGCCTGTGTATCCTGGTCCTGTTCCTTGTGATCACCTGCTGTCATTCATGCCCTGGTTCTCTGCCGTGTGGTGCCCTGCTGGCCTACGCGTGCTTGTCCTGTGCTCTTTGGTGCCCAGCTGTCCTGCGTGTCTCTGGTCATGTGCTGTGTGTTCTCCAGCTGGCCTGCATGTCATGTGCTCTGTGGTCCTCTGCTGGCCTTCATGTCCTGGCACTGTGTTGTTTGGTGCCCTGCTGACCTGTGTGTCCAGGTTCTGTGCTGTGTGTTGTCCTATTGGCCTGTGTGTCTTTGTCCTGGGCTGCGTGTTGCCCTGCTGGCCTGTGTGTCCTGGTCCTGGGCTACGTGTTGCCCTGCTGGCC
>NW_024464937.1:0-10836 GCF_017591425.1 Ochotona curzoniae | reverse complement strand
ATGGCACAGAACCAGGAATATGCACTGAAACATGGGAAAACACAGAATAGGACCAGGACACGCAGGACAGCAGGACACGACACAGCACAAAACAGAGACACACTGGCCAGAAGGGCACCGCATGGCACATGACCAGGGACATGCATTCCAGCAGGGCACCACACGGCACTGGACCAGAACATGAAGGCCAGCAGTGCATAACACAGCACAGGACCAGGACCTTCAGGCCAGCAGGGCAGCACACGGCACAGGACCAGGACACGCAGGCCAGCAGGGCACCACATGGCACAGGACCAGGACATAGAGGACAGCAGGGCACCACAAGACATAGGACATGGACACTCAGGCCAGCAGGACACCAAACAGCACAGCAAGAGGACACGCAAGCCAGCAGGGTACCACACAGCACAGGAAATGCACATTCAAACCAGCAGGGCAATGCACGGCACCTGAACAAATCCTGAATTTCAGCAGGGCACCAGTGAGCACTGGACCAGGGACATGGAGACCCTAGGGCACCACAGACACAGGACCAGGACACACAGGCCAGCAGGGCACCACACAGCACAGCACCAGGACATGCAGGCCTGCAGTGTAGCACACAGCACAGGACCAGGAGACGCAGCCCAGGTGGGCACCACACTGAACTGGAACAGGTCACACAGGCCAGCAGGGCACCACAGCACAGGATGAGAGACACGCAGGCCAGCTGGGGACCACACAGCACAGGACCGGTACATGCTGGCCAGCAGGGCACCACACAGCACAGAACCCGGACACTGTGTCGAGCAGGGTACCACATGGCACAGGACCAGGGACATGGAGGCCAGCAAGGCACCACACGTCACAGGACAAGGACACGCAGACAGCAGGGTACCGCACGGCACAGGACCGGCACAAGCAAACCAGCAGGGCACCACACGGCACAAGAACAAACCGTGAATTACAGTAGGGAACCACAGAGCCCAGGACCAGGACATGCAGGCCTGCACGGCACCACACGTCACATGACCAGAACACGCAGGTCAGCAGGGCACCACAAGGCACAGGACCAGGACATGCAAGCCAGCAGTGCAACTAAGCACAGAAACAGGGACACGAGGGCCAGCAAGGCACCACACAGCACACGGACCAGTATATGTAGGCCAACAGGGCACCACCAGCACAAGACCAGGACACGCAGGCCAGCAGGGGCAAGACATGGCTCAGCACAAGGACACGCAGGCCAGCAGGGCACCACACAGCACAGGACCAGGACAGCAAGGCAGCAGGGCACCACACAGCATAGGACCAAGACATGCAGGCCTCATGGCACACCACATGCAAAGGACCAGGACATGCAGGCCAGCAGGGGACCACACAGCATAGACCAGGACATGCAGGCCAGCAGGATACCACAGCACAGGACCAGGACATGCAGGGCAACAGGGACCACACAGGCACAGGAACCAGGACACGCAGGCCAGCAGGGCACCACAAGGCACAGGACCAGGACACGCAGGCCAGCAGGGACACCACACGTCACAGGAACAGGACATGCAGGCCAGCAGGCTGTACACGACACAGGACCAGGAAACGCAGGCCAGCAGGGCACCACACAGCACAGGACCAGGACAGGCAGTCCAGCAGGGCACCATACAGCACAGGACCAGGACCTGGAAGACAGCAGGGCAAAACAAAACACAGCACCAAGACACACAGGCCAGAGGGCAGCACACAGCACAGAACCAGGAATTCAGGCCAGCAGGGCACCACACGGCACAAGACCGGGGACATGAAGGTCAGCAGGGCATGACACAGCACAGGACCAGGACATGCAGGCCAGCAGGCAGCACACAGCACAGGACCAGGACACGCAGGACAGCAGGGCATCACAAAGCACAGGACCAGGACATGCAGGCCAGCAGGGCACCACACAGCACAGGACCAGGACATGCAGGCCAGCAACTGACCACACAGCACAAGACCAGGACATGCAGGCCAGCAGGGCACCACACAGCACAGGACCAGGACACTGCAGGCCAGCAGAGCACCACACAGCACTGGACCAAGACGTGTAGTACAGCAGGGCACCACATGGCACTGGAGCAGGACACGCAGGCCAGCAGGGGATCATATGGCACAGGACCAGGATATGCATTCCAACATGGGACCACACGGCATAGGACCTGGACACGCAGGACAGCAGGACACCACACAACACAGAACAGAGACACACAGGCCAGCAGGGCACCACATGGCACAGGACCAGGGAAATGCAGGCCAGCAGGGCACCACACGGCACAGGACCAGAACATGAAGGCCAGCAGTGCAACACAGCACAGGACCAGGACACTCAGGCCAGCAGGGCACCACACGGCACAGGACCAGGACACTCAGGCCAGCAGGGCACCACATGGCACAGGACAAGGACACGCAGGCCAGCAGGGCACCACACAGCACAGGACCAGGACACACATGCCAGCAGGGCACACACAGCACTGGACCAAGACATGCAGGCCAGCAGGGCACCACACAGCACAGGACCAGGACATGCCGGGCAGAGGGGACCACACGGCACACGACCAGGATATGCAGTCCAACAGGGACACACAGCACAGGACCAGGACACGCAGGCCAGCAGGGCACCACACAGCACAGGACCAGGACACGTAGGCCAGCATGGCACCACACGGCATAGACGAGGACATGCAGGCCAGCAGGGACCACACAGCACAGGACCAGGACATGCAGGCCAGCAGGGCACCACACGGCACAGGACCAGGACACGCAGGCCAGCAGGGCACCACACAGCACAGGACCAGGACATGCAGGCCAGCAGGGCACCACACAGCACAGGACCAGGACATGGAGGCCAGCAGGGCACCACACAGTACAGGACCAGGACATGCAGGCCAGCAGGGCACCACAGAGCACAAGACCAGGACACTGTGTCCACCAGGGACCACACGGCACAGTACCAGGGCATGGAGGCCAGCAGGATACCACACAGCACAGGACCAGGTACAAGCAGGCCAGCAGGGCACCACAAGGCACAGGACCAGGGACACGCAGGCCAGCAGGGCACCACAAGGCACAGGACCAGGACATGCAGGCCAGCAGGGCACCACACAGCACAGGACCAGGGACATGCAGGCCAGCATGGCACCACACAGCACAGGACCAGAGACATGCAGGCCAGCATGTACCACACAGCACAGGACCAGGACATGCAGGCCAGCAGGGCACCACACAGCACAGGACCAGGACATGCAGGCCAGCAGGGCACCACACAGCACAGGACCAGGACATGCAGGCCAGCAGGGCACCACAAGCACAGGAACAGGACACTGAGGCCAGCAGGGCTCCACACAGCACAGACAGGACATGCAGGCCAGCAGGACACCACAGCACAGGAACAGGACATGCAGGCCAGCAGGGTACCACAAGGCACAGGACCAGGACACGCAGGTCAGCAGTTCATCACACGGCAAAGGATCGGGTCACGCAGGCCAGCAGGGCACCACACAGCACAGGACCAGGACATATCAGGCCAGCAGTACAACACACAGCACAGACACAGGAAAGGAGGCCAGCAGGGACCACACAGCACAGGAACAGGACATGAAGGCCAGCAGGGCACCACACAGCACAGGACCAGGACCTGCAGGCCAGCAGGGCACCACACAGCACAGGACCAGGACACGCAGCCAGCAGGGCACCACACAGCACAGGATCGGGTCACGCAAGCCAGCAGGGCACCACACAGCACAGGACCAGGACACGCAGGCCAGCAGGGCACCACACAGCACAGGACCAGGACATGCAGGCCAGCAGTGCACCACACGGCACAGGACAAGGACACGCAGGCCAGCAGGGCACCACACAGCACAGGACCAGGGACATGCAGTCCAGCAGGGCACCATACAGCACAGGACCAGGACATGCAGGCCAGCAGGGCACCACAAGGCACCGGAACAGTTCAACCAGGCCAGCAGGGGATCATATGGCACAGAACCAGGAATATGCACTGAAACATGGGAAAACACAGAATAGGACCAGGACACGCAGGACAGCAGGACACGACACAGCACAAAACAGAGACACACTGGCCAGAAGGGCACCGCATGGCACATGACCAGGGACATGCATTGCCAGCAGGGCACCACACGGCACTGGACCAGAACATGAAGGCCAGCAGTGCATAACACAGCACAGGACCAGGACCTTCAGGCCAGCAGCACACGGCACAGGCCAGGACAGCAGGCAGCAGGGCACACAGGCACAGGACCAGGACATAGAGGACAGCAGGGCACCACAAGACATAGGACATGGACACTTAGGCCAGCAGGACACCAAACAGCACAGCAAGAGGACACGCAAGCCAGCAGGGTACCACACAGCACAGGAAATGCACATTCAAACCAGCAGGGCAATGCACGGCACCTGAACAAATCCTGAATTTCAGCAGGGCACCAGTGAGCACTGGACCAGGGACATGGAGACCCTAGGGCACCACAGACACAGGACCAGGACACACAGGCCAGCAGGGCACCACACAGCACAGCACCAGGACATGCAGGCCTGCAGTGTAGCACACAGCACAGGACCAGGAGACGCAGCCCAGGTGGGCACCACACTGAACTGGAACAGGTCACACAGGCCAGCAGGGCACCACAGCACAGGATGAGAGACACGCAGGCCAGCTGGGGACCACACAGCACAGGACCGGTACATGCTGGCCAGCAGGGCACCACACAGCACAGAACCCGGACACTGTGTCGAGCAGGGTACCACATGGCACAGGACCAGGGACATGGAGGCCAGCAAGGCACCACACGTCACAGGACCAGGACACGCAGGCCAGCAGGGTACCGCACGGCACAGGACCGGCACAAGCAAACCAGCAGGGCACCACACGGCACAAGAACAAACCGTGAATTACAGTAGGGAACCACAGAGCCCAGGACCAGGACATGCAGGCCTGCACGGCACCACACGTCACATGACCAGAACACGCAGGTCAGCAGGGCACCACAAGGCACAGGACCAGGACATGCAAGCCAGCAGTGCAACTAAGCACAGAAACAGGGACACGAGGGCCAGCAAGGCACCACACAGCACACGGCCAGTATATGTAGGCCAACAGGGAACCACGGAGCACGGGACCAGGACACGCAGGCCAGCAGGATACAACAAGCCACAGGACAAGGACATGCAGGGCAAACAGGGCACCATACGGCACAGGACCAGGACACGCAGGCCAGCAGGGCACCATACAGCACAGGACCAAGACATGCAGGCCATCAGGGCACCACACATCACAAGACCAAGACATGGAGGCCAACAGCGCACCACACATTACAGGACCAGGACATGCTGGCCAGAAGGGCACCCCATAGCACAAGAACAGGATACTGTGTCCAGCAGGGTACTACACGGCCCAAGATCAGGACATGCAGGCCAGCAGGATACCACACAACACAGGACCAGGATGCATGGCAAGCAAGGTACCACAAGGCACAGGACAAGGGACACGCAGGACAGCAGGGCACCACAAGGCACATGACCAAGGACATGGAGACCAGCAGGGCACCACACAGCACAGGACCAGGGACACGCAGGCCAGCAGGACACCACACAGCACAGGACCAATACATGTAGGACAGCAAGGCACCACACGGCACAGGACCAGGACATGATGTCCAGCAGGGCACCACACAGCACTGGACCAAGACATGCTGGCCAGTAGGGCACCACAAGGCACCGGACAAGGACACTGTGTCCAGCAGGGCACCCCACAGACAAAATAGGACATGGAGGCCAGCAGGGACCACACAGCACAGGACCAAGGACATGCAGGCTAGCAGGGGACCACACGGCACAGTACCAATACACGTAGGCCAGCATGGCACCACACGGCACAGGACCAATACACGCAGGCCAGCAGGGCACCACAAGGCACAGGACCAGGACATGTTAGGCAGCATGACACCACACAGCACAGAACAAGGAATAGGAGGCCAGCATGGACCACACAGCACAGGACCAGGACATGCAGGCAAGCAGGGCACACACAGCACAGGACCAGGACACTCAGGCCAGCAGGGCACCACACGGCACAGGACCAGGACACGCAGGCCAGCAGGGCACCACACAGCACAGGACCAGGACACGCAGGCCAGCAGGGCACCACACGGCACAGGACCAGGACACGCAGGCCAGCAGGGCACCACAGGCACAGGACCAGGACATGCGAGGCCAGCAGTGCACCACACGGCACAGGACAGGACACGCAGGCCAGCAGGGCACCAAACAGCACAGGACCAGGACACGCAGGCCAGCAGGGCACCACACAGCAGAGGACCAGGACATGCAGGCCAGCAGGGCACCACACACCACAGCAAAAGGACATGCAGGCCAGCAGGACACCACAAGGCACAGGAACAGTTCAACCAGGCCAGCAGGGATCATATGGCACAGAACCAGGAATATGCACTGAAGCAGGGAACACACAGCATAGGACCAGGACACGCAGGACAGCAGGACACGACACAGCACAGAACAGAGACACACTGGCCAGCAGGGCACCACATGGCACATGACCAGGGACATGCATGCAGCAGGGCACCACACGGCACAGGACCAGAACATGAAGGCCAGCAGTGCATAACACAGCACAGGACCAGGACCTTCAGGCCAGCAGGGCACCACACGGCACAGGACCAGGACACGCAGGCCAGCAGGGCACCACAGGCACAGGACCAGGACATAGAGGCCAGCAGGGCACCACAAGACATAGGACAGGACACTCAGGCCAGCAGGACACCAACAGCACAGCAAGAGGACACGCAAGCCAGCAGGGTACCACACAGCACAGGAAATGCACATGCAAACCAGCAGGGCAATGCACGGCACCTGAACAACCTGAATCAGCAGGGCACCAGGAGCACTGGACCAGGGACATGGAGACCCAGGGCACCACAGACACAGGACCAGGACACACAGGCCAGCAGGGCACCACACAGCACAGGACCAGGACATGCAGGCCAGCAGTGAGCACACAGCACAGGACCAGGACACGCAGGCCAGCAGGGCACCACACAGCACAGGACCAGGCACACAGGCCAGCAGGGCACCACAGCACAGGACAGAGGACACGCAGGGCAGCAGGGACCACACAGCACAGGACCAGGACATGCAGGCCAGCAGGGCACCACACAGCACAGAACCAGGACACTGAGTCGCAGCAGGGTACCACAGGCACAGGACCAGGACATGCAGGCCAGCAAGGCACCACACGCACAGGACAAGGACATGCAGGCCAGCAGGGCACCACACAGGCACAGGACCAGGACAGCAGGCCAGCAGGGCACCACACAGCACAGGACAAACAGGCAGCAGGACACAGCAGGACCAGGACAGCAGGCAGCAGGCACACAGCACAGGACCAGGACACGCAGGCCAGAAGGGCACCACACAGCACAGGACCAGGACATGCAGGCCAGCAGGGCACCACAGCACAGGACCAGGACATGCAGGGCAGCAGGTACCACACAGCACAGGACCAGGAACATGGAGGCCAGCAGGGCACCACACAGCACAGGACCAGGACACGCAGGCCAGCAGGGCACCACACAGCACAGGACCAGGACATGCAGGCCAGCAGGGCACCACACAGCACAGGACCAGGACACGCAGGCCAGCAGGGCACCACACAGCACAGGACCAGGACATGCAGGCCAGCAGGCACCACAAGGCACAGGACCAGGACATGCAGGCCAGCAGGGCACCACAAGGCACAGGACCAGGACATGCAGGCCAGCAGGGCACACAAGCACAGGACCAGGACACGCAGGCCAGCAGGGCACCACACAGCACAGGACCAGGACATGCAGGCCAGCAGGTGACCACACAGCACAAGACCAGGACACGCAGGCCAGCAGGGCAAGACATAGCACAGCACCAAGGACACGCAGGCCAGCAGGGCACCACACAGCAAATGACCAGGACACGCAAGACAGCAGGGCATCACACGGCTCTGGACCAGGACATGCAGGCCAGCAGGGCACCACACAGCACAGGACCAGGACATGCAGGCCAGCATGGCACCACACGGCACAGGACCAGGACATGCAGTCCAGCAGGGCACACAGCACAGGACCAGGACATGCAGGCCAGCAGGCACCACACAGCACAAGACCAGGACACGCAGGCCAGCAGGGACCACACAGCACAGGACCAGGACACGCAGGCCAGCAGGCACCACAAGCACAGGACCAGGACATGCAGGCCAGCAGGGCACCACACGGCACAGGACCAGAGACACGCAGGCCAGCAGGGCACCACACAGCACAGGACCAAGACATGCAGGCCAGCAGGGCACCACACAGCACAGGACCAAGACTGCAGGCCAGCAGGGCACCACACACAGGACCAGGACATGCAGGCCAGCAGGGCACCACATAGCACAGAACAGGAACTGTGTCCAGCAGGGTACACACAGCAAGACAGGACATGCAGGCCAGCAGGACCACACAGCACAGGACCAGGACTGCATGGCCAGCAAGGGCACCACAAGGCACAGGACCAGGGACACGCAGGCAGCAGGGCACCACAAGGCACAGGACCAAGGACATGAGGCCAGCAGGGCACCACACAGCACAGGACCAGGACTTGCAGGCCAGCAGGGCACCACACAGCACAGCACCATGACACGTAGGCCAGCATGGCACCACACGGCACAGGACCAGGACATGAGTCCAGCAGGGCACCACACAGACATAGGACAGGACACTGCAGGCCAGCAGGGCACCAACAGCACAGCAAGAGGACACGCAAGCCAGCAGGGTACCACACAGCACAGGAAATGCACATTCAAACCAGCAGGGCACTGCACGGCACATGAACAAACCTGAATTCAGCAGGGCACCAGTGAGCACTGGACCAGGGACATGGAGACCCTAGGGCACCACAGACACAGGACCAGGACACACAGGCCAGCAGGGCACCACACAGCACAGCACCAGGACATGCAGGCCTGCAGTGTAGCACACAGCACAGGACCAGGAGACGCAGCCCAGGTGGGCACCACACTGAACTGGAACAGGTCACACAGGCCAGCAGGGCACCACAGCACAGGATGAGAGACACGCAGGCCAGCTGGGGACCACACAGCACAGGACCGGTACATGCTGGCCAGCAGGGCACCACACAGCACAGAACCCGGACACTGTGTCGAGCAGGGTACCACATGGCACAGGACCAGGGACATGGAGGCCAGCAAGGCACCACACGTCACAGGACCAGGACACGCAGACAGCAGGGTACCGCACGGCACAGGACCGGCACAAGCAAACCAGCAGGGCACCACACGGCACAAGAACAAACCGTGAATTACAGTAGGGAACCACAGAGCCCAGGACCAGGACATGCAGGCCTGCACGGCACCACACGTCACATGACCAGAACACGCAGGTCAGCAGGGCACCACAAGGCACAGGACCAGGACATGCAAGCCAGCAGTGCAACTAAGCACAGAAACAGGGACACGAGGGCCAGCAAGGCACCACACAGCACACGGACCAGTATATGTAGGCCAACAGGGCACCACCAAGCACAAGACCAGGACACGCAGGCCAGCAGGGGCAAGACATGGCTCAGCACAAGGACACGCAGGCCAGCAGGGCACCACACAGCACAGGACCAGGACACGCAAGACAGCAGGGCACTACACAGCATTGGACCGAGACATGCAGGCCCTCGTGGCACCACACTTCAAAGGACCAGGACATGCAGGCCTGCAGGGGACCACACGGCATAGTACCAGGGATATGCAGTCCAACATGGAAGCACACAGCACAGGACCAGGACAAACTGGCGAGCAGGGCACCACACAGCACAGGACCAGTACACGTAGGCCAACAGGGAACCACGGAGCACGGGACCAGGACACGCAGGCCAGCAGGATACAACAAGCCACAGGACAAGGACATGCAGGGCAAACAGGGCACCATACGGCACAGGACGAGGACACGCAGGCCAGCAGGGCATCACACTGCACAGGACCAAGACATGCAGGCCATCAGGGCACCACACATCACAAGACCAAGACTTGGAGGCCAGCAGCGCACCACACATTACAGGACCAGGACATGCTGGCCAGAAGGGCACCCCATAGCACAAGAACAGGATACTGTGTCCAGCAGGGTACTACACGGCCCAAGATCAGGACATGCAGGCCAGCAGGATACCACACAACACAGGACCAGGATGCATGGCAAGCAAGGTACCACAAGGCACAGGACAAGGGACACGCAGGACAGCAGGGCACCACAAGGCACATGACCAAGGACATGGAGACCAGCAGGGCACCACACAGCACAGGACCAAGACTTGGAGGCCAGCAGGACACCACACAGCACAGGACCAATACATGTAGGACAGCAAGGCACCACACGGCACAGGACCAGGACATGATGTCCAGCAGGGCACCACACAGCACTGGACCAAGACGTGCTGGCCAGTAGGGCACCACAAGGCACCGGACAAGGACACTGTGTCCAGCAGGGCACCCCACAGACAAAAATAGGACATGGAGGCCAGCAGGGACATTACGGCACTGGACCAAGGACATTGAGGCCGGCAGGGTACCACACAGCACAGGACCAGGACATGGTGTCCAGCACGGCACCACACAGCACTGGACCAAGACGTGCAGGCCAGTGGGGCACCACATGGCACCGGACCAAGACACAAGGCCAGCAGGTGAACATACTGCACTGGACCAGGAATATGCAGTCCAACATGGGACGACACAGAACATGACCAGGACACGCAGGACAGCAAGACACCACA
>NW_024464936.1:0-6945 GCF_017591425.1 Ochotona curzoniae | reverse complement strand
GACACACAGGCCAGCAGGGCACCACACAGCACAGGACAAAGACACTCAGGCCAGCAGGGCACCACACGGCACTGGACCAAGACGTGCAGGCCAGCAGGGCACCACAAGGCACCGGAACAGTTCAACCAGGCCAGCAGGGGATCATATGGCACAGAACCAGGAATATGCACTGAAACATGGGAAAACACAGAATAGGACCAGGACACGCAGGACAGCAGGACACGACACAGCACAAAACAGAGACACACTGGCCAGAAGGGCACCGCATGGCACATGACCAGGGACATGCATTGCAGCAGGGCACCACACGGCACTGGACCAGAACATGAAGGCCAGCAGTGCATAACACAGCACAGGACCAGGACCTTCAGGCCAGCAGGGCAGCACACGGCACAGGACCAGGACACGCAGGCCAGCAGGGCACCACATGGCACAGGACCAGGACATAGAGGACAGCAGGGCACCACAAGACATAGGACATGGACACTCAGGCCAGCAGGATACCAAACAGCACAGCAAGAGGACACGCAAGCCAGCAGGGTACCACACAGCACAGGAAATGCACATTCAAACCAGCAGGGCAATGCACGGCACCTGAACAAATCCTGAATTTCAGCAGGGCACCAGTGAGCACTGGACCAGGGACATGGAGACCCTAGGGCACCACAGACACAGGACCAGGACACACAGGCCAGCAGGGCACCACACAGCACAGCACCAGGACATGCAGGCCTGCAGTGTAGCACACAGCACAGGACCAGGAGACGCAGCCCAGGTGGGCACCACACTGAACTGGAACAGGTCACACAGGCCAGCAGGGCACCACAGCACAGGATGAGAGACACGCAGGCCAGCTGGGGACCACACAGCACAGGACCGGTACATGCTGGCCAGCAGGGCACCACACAGCACAGAACCCGGACACTGTGTCGAGCAGGGTACCACATGGCACAGGACCAGGGACATGGAGGCCAGCAAGGCACCACACGTCACAGGACAAGGACACGCAGACAGCAGGGTACCGCACGGCACAGGACCGGCACAAGCAAACCAGCAGGGCACCACACGGCACAAGAACAAACCGTGAATTACAGTAGGGAACCACAGAGCCCAGGACCAGGACATGCAGGCCTGCACGGCACCACACGTCACATGACCAGAACACGCAGGTCAGCAGGGCACCACAAGGCACAGGACCAGGACATGCAAGCCAGCAGTGCAACTAAGCACAGAAACAGGGACACGAGGGCCAGCAAGGCACCACACAGCACACGGCCAGTATATGTAGGCCAACAGGGCACCACCAAGCACAAGACCAGGACACGCAGGCCAGCAGGGGCAAGACATGGCTCAGCACAAGGACACGCAGGCCAGCAGGGCACCACACAGCACAGGACCAGGACACGCAAGACAGCAGGGCACTACACAGCATTGGACCAAGACATGCAGGCCCTCGTGGCACCACACTTCAAAGGACCAGGACATGCAGGCCTGCAGGGGACCACACGGCATAGTACCAGGGATATGCAGTCCAACATGGAAGCACACAGCACAGGACCAGGACAAACTGGCGAGCAGGGCACCACACAGCACAGGACCAGTGCACGTAGGCCAACAGGGAACCACGGAGCACGGGACCAGGACACGCAGGCCAGCAGGATACAACAAGTCCCAGGACAAGGACATGCAGGGCAAACAGGGCACCATACGGCACAGGACGAGGACACGCAGGCCAGCAGGGCATCACACTGCACAGGACCAAGACATGCAGGCCATCAGGGCACCACACATCACAAGACCAAGACTTGGAGGCCAGCAGCGCACCACACATTACAGGACCAGGACATGCTGGCCAGAAGGGCACCACATAGCACAAGAACAGGATACTGTGTCCAGCAGGGTACTACACGGCCCAAGGTCAGGACATGCAGGCCAGCAGGATACCACACAACACAGGACCAGGATGCATGGCAAGCAAGGTACCACAAGGCACAGGACAAGGGACACGCAGGACAGCAGGGCACCACAAGGCACATGACCAAGGACATGGAGACCAGCAGGGCACCACACGGCACAGGACCAAGACTTGGAGGCCAGCAGGACACCACGCAGCACAGGACCAATACATGTAGGACAGCAAGGCACCACACGGCACAGGACCAGGACATGATGTCCAGCAGGGCACCACACAGCACTGGACCAAGACGTGCTGGCCAGTAGGGCACCACAAGGCACCGGACAAGGACACTGTGTCCAGCAGGGCACCCCACAGACAAAAATAGGACATGGAGGCCAGCAGGGACATTACGGCACTGGACCAAGGACATTGAGGCCGGCAGGGTACCACACAGCACAGGACCAGGACATGGTGTCCAGCACGGCACCACACAGCACTGGACCAAGACGTGCAGGCCAGTGGGGCACCACATGGCACCGGACCAAGACACAAGGCCAGCAGGTGAACATACTGCACTGGACCAGGAATATGCAGTCCAACATGGGACGACACAGAACATGACCAGGACACGCAGGACAGCAAGACACCACACAGCACAGAACAGAGACACACAGGCCAGCAGGGCACCACATGGCAGATGACCAGGGACATGGAGGCCAGCAGGGAACCACACGGCACAGGACCAGGACACTCAGGCCAGCAGGTGACCACACAGCACAGGACCAGGGATACGCAGTCCAACATGGAACCACACGGCACAGGACCAGGACCCTCAGGCAAGCAGGGCACACACAGCACAGGACTAGGACACGCAGGCCAGCGGGGCATGACAGGTTCACGACCAGTACATGTAGGCCAGCAGGACACCACACGGCACAGAACGACAGGCAGCAGGGACACATGCACAGGACCAGACATGAGGCCAGCAGGCACCACAGCACAGGACAGGACATGCAGGCAGCAGGGACCACACGGCACAGGACCTACAGCACAGCAGGCACACACGCACAGACAGGATACAGTAGGGACCACACAGCACAGGACCAGGACATGCAGGCCAGCAGGCACCACACAGCACAGGACCAGAACACGCAGGCCAGCAGGGCACCACACAGCACAGGACCAGGACATGCAGGCCAGCAGTGTACCACACACCACAGAACAGGACACGAGGCCAGCAAGGCACCACACAGCACAGGACCAGGACATGAGGCAAGCAGGGCACCACACAGCACAGGACCAGGACACGCAGGCCAGCAGGGCACCACACGGCACAGGACAAGGACACGCAGGCCAGCAGGGCACCACACAGCACAATACCAGGACACGCAGCCAGCAGGGCACACACAGCACTGGACCAGACATGCAGGCCACAGGCACCACAGCACAGGACCAGGACATGCAGGCCAGCAGGGACCACACGGCACAGGACCAGGACATGCAGGCCAGCAGGCACCACACAGCACAGGACCAGGACAACGGCAGCAGCAGGGCACCACACAGCACAGGACCAGGACACGAGGCCACAGGGACCACAGCACAGGACCAGGACACGCAGGCCAGCAGGACACACAAGCACAGGACAAGGACATGCAGGCAGCAGGGCACCATACAGCACAGGACCAGGACATGCAGGGCAGCAGTGCATGACACAGCACAGGACCAGACATACAGGCCAGCAGGGCACCACACAGCACAGGACAAGGACACGCAGGCCAGCAGGGCACCACACAGCACAGGACCAGGACATGCAGGCCAGATAGCACACCACATAGCACAAGAACAGGACACTGTGTCCAGCAGGGTACCACACAGCACAAGACCGAGACATGCAGGCCAGCAGGATACCACACAGCACAGGACCAGAACATGCAGGGCAAACAGGGTACCACAAAGGCACAGAACCAGGGACACGCAGGCCAGCAGGGCACCACAAGGCACAGGACCAGGACATGCAGGCCAGCAGGGCACGACACGTCACAGGACAGGACATGCAGGCCAGCAGGGTACCACGAGCACAGGACCAGGACAAGCAGGCCAGCAGGGCACCACAGCAGGACCAGGACAGCAGAGGACACAGCACAGGACCAGGACAGCAGGGCACCACACAGCACAGGACCAGGACATGCAGGCCAGCAGGGCACACACAGCACAGACCAGGACAGCAGGCCAGCAGGGCACCACAGCACAGACCAGGACATGCAGGCCAGCAGGGCACACACAGCACAGAACCAGGACATGCAGGCCAGCAGGGTACCACACAGCACAGGACCAGGACACGCAGGCCAGCAGGGCACCACACAGCACAGGACCAGGACATGCAGGCCAGCAGGGCACCACACGGCACAGGACCAGGACACGCAGGCCAGCAGGGCACCACACAGCACAGGACCAGGACACGCAGGCCAGCAGGGCACCACACAGCACAGGACCAAGACATGCAGGCCAGCAGGGCACCACACAGCACAGGACCAGGACATGCAAGCAAGCAGGGCACCACAAGCACAGGACAGGACACTGGCCAGCAGGGCACCACACGGCACAGGACAGGACATGCAGGCCAGCAGGGCACCACACAGCACAGGACCAGGACACGCAGGCCAGCAGGGCACCACAAGGCACAGGAACAGGACACGCAGGCCAGCAGGGCACCACAGGCACAGGACCAGGACATGCAGGCCAGCACGGCTCCACACAGCACAGGACCAGGACACGCAGGCCAGAAGGGCACCACACAGCACAGGACCAGGACATGCAGGCCAGCAGGGCACACAAAGCACAGGACCAGGACATGCAGGCCAGCAGGGCACCACACGCCAAAGGGCCAGGACACGCAGGCCAGCAGGGCACCACAGGCACAGGACCAGGACACTGCAGGCCAGCAGGGCACCACACAGCACAGGACCAGGACACGCAGGCCAGCAGGGCACCACAGCACAGGACCAGGACATGCAGGCCAGCAGGGCACCACACAGCACAGGACCAGGACAGCAGGCCAGCAGGCACCACACAGCACAGGACCAGGACACGCAGGCCAGCAGGGCACACAGCACAGGACAGGACACAGGCCAGCAGGACAACAGCACAGGACCAGGAATGCAGGCACATGGACACACACAGGACAGACACTGCAGGCAGCAGGCACCACACAGCACAGGACCAGGGACATGCAGGCCAGCAGGGCACCACAGACACAGGACCAGGACACACAGGCCAGCAGGGCACCACACAGCACAGCACCAGGACATGCAGGCCTGCAGTGTAGCACACAGCACAGGACCAGGAGACGCAGCCCAGGTGGGCACCACACTGAACTGGAACAGGTCACACAGGCCAGCAGGGCACCACAGCACAGGATGAGAGACACGCAGGCCAGCTGGGGACCACACAGCACAGGACCGGTACATGCTGGCCAGCAGGGCACCACACAGCACAGAACCCGGACACTGTGTCGAGCAGGGTACCACATGGCACAGGACCAGGGACATGGAGGCCAGCAAGGCACCACACGTCACAGGACAAGGACACGCAGGCAGCAGGGTACCGCACGGCACAGGACCGGCACAAGCAAACCAGCAGGGCACCACACGGCACAAGAACAAACCGTGAATTACAGTAGGGAACCACAGAGCCCAGGACCAGGACATGCAGGCCTGCACGGCACCACACGCACATGACCAGAACACGCAGGTCAGCAGGGCACCACAAGGCACAGGACCAGGACATGCAAGCCAGCAGTGCAACTAAGCACAGAAACAGGGACACGAGGGCCAGCAAGGCACCACACAGCACACGACCAGTATATGTAGGCCAACAGGGCACCACCAAGCACAAGACCAGGACACGCAGGCCAGCAGGGGCAAGACATGGCTCAGCACAAGGACACGCAGGCCAGCAGGGCACCACACAGCACAGGACCAGGACACGCAAGACAGCAGGGCACTACACAGCATTGGACCAAGACATGCAGGCCCTCGTGGCACCACACTTCAAAGGACCAGGACATGCAGGCCTGCAGGGGACCACACGGCATAGTACCAGGGATATGCAGTCCAACATGGAAGCACACAGCACAGGACCAGGACAAACTGGCGAGCAGGGCACCACACAGCACAGGACCAGTACACGTAGGCCAACAGGGAACCACGGAGCACAGGACCAGGACACGCAGGCCAGCAGGATACAACAAGCACAGGACAAGGACATGCAGGCAGCAGGGCACCACACGCACAGGACAGGACAGCAGGCAGCAGGCACCAAGCACAGACAGGAACGGCCAGCAGGCACACAGCACAGACAGGACATGCAGGCCAGCAGGGCACCACACAGCACAGGACCAGGACATGCAGGCCAGCAGGGCACCACACAGCACAGGACAAGGACACGCAGGCCAGCAGGGCACCACACAGCACAGGACAAAGACACTCAGGCCAGCAGGGCACCACACGGCACTGGACCAAGACGTGCAGGCCAGCAGGGCACCACAAGGCACCGGAACAGTTCAACCAGGCCAGCAGGGGATCATATGGCACAGAACCAGGAATATGCACTGAAACATGGGAAAACACAGAATAGGACCAGGACACGCAGGACAGCAGGACACGACACAGCACAAAACAGAGACACACTGGCCAGAAGGGCACCGCATGGCACATGACCAGGGACATGCATTGCAGCAGGGCACCACACGGCACTGGACCAGAACATGAAGGCCAGCAGTGCATAACACAGCACAGGACCAGGACCTTCAGGCCAGCAGGGCAGCACACGGCACAGGACCAGGACACGCAGGCCAGCAGGGCACCACACGGCACAGGACCAGGACACGCAGGCCAGCAGGGCACCACAAGACATAGGACATGGACACTCAGGCCAGCAGGACACCAAACAGCACAGCAAGAGGACACGCAAGCCAGCAGGGTACCACACAGCACAGGAAATGCACATTCAAACCAGCAGGGCAATGCACGGCACCTGAACAAATCCTG
>NW_024464935.1:0-5452 GCF_017591425.1 Ochotona curzoniae | reverse complement strand
ACCAAGACGTGCAGGCCAGTGGGGCACCACATGGCACCGGACCAAGACACAAGGCCAGCAGGTGAACATACTGCACTAGACCAGGAATATGCAGTCCAACATGGGACGACACAGAACAGGACCAGGACACGCAGGACAGCAAGACACCACACAGCACAGAACAGAGACACACAGGCCAGCAGGGCACCACATGGCAGATGACCAGGGACATGGAGGCCAGCAGGGAACCACACGGCACAGGACCAGAACATGGAAGCCAGCAGGTGACCACACAGCACAGGACCAGGGATACGCAGTCCAACATGGAACCACACGGCACAGGACCAGGACCCTCAGGCAAGCAGGGCACACACGGCACAGGACTAGGACACGCAGGCCAGCGGGGCATGACAGGTTCACGACCAGTACATGTAGGCCAGCAGGACACCACACGGCACAGGACCACGCAATCAGGCCAGCAGGGCAACACACTGCACAGGACGAATACATGCAGGCCAGCAGTGTACCTCACAGCACAGGAATAGGACATGCAGGCTAGCAGTGGACCACACGGCACAGGACCAATACACGCAGGCCAGCAGGGCACCACACAGCACTGGATCAGGACACGTAGGCCAGCATGACACCACACAGCACAGAACAAGGAACAGGGTGGCCAGCTGTTGACCACACAGCACAGGAACAGGACTTGAAGGCAAGCAGGGCACCACACAGCACAGGACCAGGACACTCAGGCCAGCAAGGCACCACACGGCACAGGACAAGGTCACGCAGGGCAGCAGGATACGACACAGCACAGGACCAGGACACACAAGCCAGCAGGGCACCACATGGCACAGGACCAGGACATGCATTGCAGCAGGGCACCACACGGCACTGGACCAGAACATGAAGGCCAGCAGTGCATAACACAGCACAGGACCAGGACCTTCAGGCCAGCAGGGCAGCACACGGCACAGGACCAGGACACGCAGGCCAGCAGGGCACCACATGGCACAGGACCAGGACATAGAGGACAGCAGGGCACCACAAGACATAGGACATGGACACTCAGGCCAGCAGGATACCAAACAGCACAGCAAGAGGACACGCAAGCCAGCAGGGTACCACACAGCACAGGAAATGCACATTCAAACCAGCAGGGCAATGCACGGCACCTGAACAAATCCTGAATTTCAGCAGGGCACCAGTGAGCATTGGACCAGGGACATGGAGACCCTAGGGCACCACAGACACAGGACCAGGACACACAGGCCATCAGGGCACCACACAGCACAGCACCAGGACATGCAGGCCTGCAGTGTAGCACACAGCACAGGACCAGGAGACGCAGCCCAGGTGGGCACCACACTGAACTGGAACAGGTCACACAGGCCAGCAGGGCACCACAGCACAGGATGAGAGACACGCAGGCCAGCTGGGGCCCACACAGCACAGGACCGGTACATGCTGGCCAGCAGGGCACCACACAGCACAGAACCCGGACACTGTGTCGAGCAGGGTACCACATGGCACAGGACCAGGGACATGGAGGCCAGCAAGGCACCACACGTCACAGGACAAGGACATGCAGACAGCAGGGTACCGCACGGCACAGGACCGGCACAAGCAAACCAGCAGGGCACCACACGGCACAAGAACAAACCGTGAATTACAGTAGGGAACCACAGAGCCCAGGACCAGGACATGCAGGCCTGCACGGCACCACACGTCACATGACCAGAACACGCAGGTCAGCAGGGCACCACAAGGCACAGGACCAGGACATGCAAGCCAGCAGTGCAACTAAGCACAGAAACAGGGACACGAGGGCCAGCAAGGCACCACACAGCACACGACCAGTATATGTAGGCCAACAGGGCACCACCAAGCACAAGACCAGGACACGCAGGCCAGCAGGGGCAAGACATGGCTCAGCACAAGGACACGCAGGCCAGCAGGGCACCACACAGCACAGGACCAGGACACGCAAGACAGCAGGGCCCTACACAGCATTGGACCAAGACTTGGAGGCCAGCAGCGCACCACACATTACAGGACCAGGACATGCTGGCCAGAAGGGCACCCCATAGCACAAGAACAGGATACTGTGTCCAGCAGGGTACTACACGGCCCAAGATCAGGACATGCAGGCCAGCAGGATACCACACAACACAGGACCAAGATGCATGGCCAGCAAGGTACCACAAGGCACAGGACCAGGACACGCAGGACAACAGGCACCACAAGGCACATGACCAAGGACATGGAGACCAGCAGGGCACCACACAGCACAGGACCAATACATGTAGGACAGCAAGGCACCACACGGCACAGGACCAGGACATGCAGGGCAGCAGTGTATGACACAGCACAGGACCAGTACATATTGGCCAGCCGGACACCACACAGCATAGGACAAGGACACACAGGCTAGCAGGGCACCTCACAGCAGAGGACCAGAACATGGAGGCTAATAGCACACCACATAGCACAAAAACAGGACACTGTGTCCAGCAGGGTACCACACATCACAAGACCGAGACATGCAGGGCAGCAGGATACCACAAGTCACAGGACCAGAACATGCAGGGCAAACAGGGTACCACAAAGGCATAGAACCAGGGACACGCAGGACAGCAGGGCACCACAAGGCACATGACCAAGGACATGGAGACCAGCAGGGCAACACACAGCACAGGACCAAGACTTGGAGGCCAGCAGGACACCACACAGCACAGGACCAATACATGTAGGACAGCAAGGCACCACACGGCACAGGACCAGGACATGATGTCCAGCAGGGCACCACACAGCACTGGACCAAGACGTGCTGGCCAGTAGGGCACCACAAGGCACCGGACAAGGACACTGTGTCCAGCAGGGCACCCCACAGACAAAAATAGGACATGGAGGCCAGCAGGGACATTACGGCACTGGACCAAGGACATTGAGGCCGGCAGGGTACCACACAGCACAGGACCAGGACATGGTGTCCAGCACGGCACCACACAGCACTGGACCAAGACGTGCAGGCCAGTGGGGCACCACATGGCACCGGACCAAGACACAAGGCCAGCAGGTGAACATACTGCACTGGACCAGGAATATGCACTGAAACATGGGACGACACAGAACAGGACCAGGACACGCAGGACAGCAAGACACCACACAGCACAGAACAGAGACACACAGGCCAGCAGGGCACCACATGGCAGATGACCAGGGACATGGAGGCCAGCAGGGAACCACACGGCACAGGACCAGAACATGGAAGCCAGCAGGTGACCACACAGCACAGGACCAGGGATACGCAGTCCAACATGGAACCACACGGCACACGACCAGGACCCTCAGGCAAGCAGGGCACACACGGCACAGGACTAGGACACGCAGGCCAGCGGGGCATGACAGGTTCACGACCAGTACATGTAGGCCAGCAGGACACCACACGGCACAGGACCACGCAATCAGGCCAGCAGGGCAACACACTGCACAGGACGAATACATGCAGGCCAGCAGTGTACCTCACAGCACAGGAATAGGACATGCAGGCTAGCAGTGGACCACACGGCACAGGACCAATACACGCAGGCCAGCAGGGCACCACACAGCACTGGATCAGGACACGTAGGCCAGCATGACACCACACAGCACAGAACAAGGAATAGGGTGGCCAGCAATTGACCACACAACACAGGAACAGGACTTGAAGGCAAGCAGGGCACCACACAGCACAGGACCAGGACACTCAGGCCAGCAAGGCACCACACGGCACAGGACAAGGTCACGCAGGGCAGCAGGGCACCACACAGCACAGGACCAGGACACACAGGCCAGCAGGGCACCACATGGCACAGGACCAGGACGTGCATGCCAGCGGGGCACCACAAGGCACCAGGACAGTAGGGTCACACACGCACGGACCAGACAGGCAGCAGGCACCACATGGCACAGAACAGCACCAGGCCAGCAGGACATATGGCACAGAACCAGACATGCAGAACAGGGAAAACACAGAACAGGACCAGGACACGCAGGACAGCAGGACACGACACAGCACAAAACAGAGACACACTGGCCAGAAGGGCACCGCATGGCACATGACCAGGACATGCATTGCAGCAGGGCACCACACGGCACTGGACCAGAACATGAAGGCCAGCAGTGCATAACACAGCACAGGACCAGGACCTTCAGGCCAGCAGGGCAGCACACGGCACAGGACCAGGACACGCAGGCCAGCAGGGCACCACATGGCACAGGACCAGGACATAGAGGACAGCAGGGCACCACAAGACATAGGACATGGACACTCAGGCCAGCAGGATACCAAACAGCACAGCAAGAGGACACGCAAGCCATCAGGGTACCACACAGCACAGGAAATGCACATTCAAACCAGCAGGGCAATGCACGGCACCTGAACAAATCCTGAATTTCAGCAGGGCACCAGTGAGCATTGGACCAGGGACATGGAGACCCTAGGGCACCACAGACACAGGACCAGGACACACAGGCCAGCAGGGCACCACACAGCACAGCACCAGGACATGCAGGCCTGCAGTGTAGCACACAGCACAGGACCAGGAGACGCAGCCCAGGTGGGCACCACACTGAACTGGAACAGGTCACACAGGCCAGCAGGGCACCACAGCACAGGATGAGAGACACGCAGGCCAGCTGGGGCCCACACAGCACAGGACCGGTACATGCTGGCCAGCAGGGCACCACACAGCACAGAACCCGGACACTGTGTCGAGCAGGGTACCACATGGCACAGGACCAGGACATGCAGGCCAGCAAGGCACCACACGTCACAGGACAAGGACATGCAGACAGCAGGGTACCGCACGGCACAGGACCGGCACAAGCAAACCAGCAGGGCACCACAGCACAAGAACAAACCGTGAATTACAGTAGGGAACCACAGAGCCCAGGACCAGGACATGCAGGCCTGCACGGCACCACACGTCACATGACCAGAACACGCAGGTCAGCAGGGCACCACAAGGCACAGGACCAGGACATGCAAGCCAGCAGTGCAACTAAGCACAGAAACAGGGACACGAGGGCCAGCAAGGCACCACACAGCACACGACCAGTATATGTAGGCCAACAGGGCACCACCAAGCACAAGACCAGGACACGCAGGCCAGCAGGGGCAAGACATGGCTCAGCACAAGGACACGCAGGCCAGCAGGGCACCACACAGCACAGGACCAGGACACGCAAGACAGCAGGGCCCTACACAGCATTGGACCAAGACTTGGAGGCCAGCAGCGCACCACACATTACAGGACCAGGAC
Organism: Ochotona curzoniae; assembly: GCF_017591425.1. NCBI lineage: Eukaryota > Metazoa > Chordata > Mammalia > Lagomorpha > Ochotonidae > Ochotona > Ochotona curzoniae. The sequence goes on along the minus strand of NW_024464935.1, from coordinate 164 downwards.
ATGCTGGCCAGAAGGGCACCCCATAGCACAAGAACAGGATACTGTGTCCAGCAGGGTACTACACGGCCCAAGATCAGGACATGCAGGCCAGCAGGATACCACACAACACAGGACCAAGATGCATGGCCAGCAAGGTACCACAAGGCACAGGACCAGGACACGCA
>NW_024464934.1:0-653 GCF_017591425.1 Ochotona curzoniae | reverse complement strand
GGGCCCGGCGCAGTGGTGCAAGTGGTTAAGGTCCTCGCCTTGCACGCCTGAGATCCCATATGGGCACCGTTTCTATCCCTTCAGCCCCGCTTCCCTTCCAGCGCCCTGCCTGTAGCCTGGGAAAGCAGTCGAGTATGGCCCAAACCTTTGGGACCCTGCACACGCATAGGAGACCTGGAAGAGTCTCCTGCCTTCGGATCGGCATAGCATCGGTCGTTGCGCTCACTTGGGGAGTGAATCATCGGAAGGAAGATCTTCCTCTCTGTCTCTCTGACATGGTGTGTGTGTGAGTGTACAGTGTGACATGGTGTGTGTGTAGTGTACAGTGTGACATGGTGTGTGTGAGTGTACTGTGTGATCATGGTGTGTGAGTGTACAGTGTGACATAGTTTGTTTGTGAGTGTACAGTGTAACATGGTGTGTGTGTGTGAGTACAGTGTGACATGGTGTGTGTGTGTGTGAGTGTACAGTGTGACATGGTATGTGTGAGTGTACAGTGTGATCATGGTGTGTGAGTGTACAGTGTGACATGGTGTGTGTGTGAGTGTACAGTGTGACTTGGTGTGTGTGAGTGTACAGTGTGATCATGGTGTGTGAGTCTACAGTGTGACATGGTGTGTGTGTGAGTGTACAGTGTGACATGGTGTGTGAGT
>NW_024464933.1:0-51187 GCF_017591425.1 Ochotona curzoniae | reverse complement strand
GGATGGATGGATGAGTGGATGGATGGGTGATGAGTGATGGATAGGTGGATGGATACATGAGTGGATGGACAGTTGCATGGGTGGATGAGTGGGTGGGTGGGTAGATGTGTGGAAGAGAGGAAGGGAGGAAGGGAAGGCGGAAGGGAGGGAGGACTGACAGACAGGTAGATGACCAATAAGCACATTAATATGCAAGTTACAAACTTCTTACCAGTAAACAAAAAAAGCTAGAAATAAATCTAGGAGGAATGTTTATGTAAATAGTAAAACCGCCACTCAGCAGCCATTACCAAAATCAGTGATTCAGGCAAGGGCATCAAAGGATGCTCAGAGTAATGGCGAGGGATTGAGAATAAGAGGACATTTGCATAAATTCAAATCAACTCTCCACATGATACCTGCTCTACTTACAGAGGAAAGTAAGCTTCACTGGGGGGGAAGCAGCAGCCCCCTTCCTGCAAGGTGAGGTGTCACCTGGGCATTCCCACCACATCTGCTCAGCTGAGTGGGGCCCTGGGGAGACATCAGACCACCAAGAAGCAGGGGTGCCCCGAGGCCACAGGAGGTGGCCCTCAGGCTGGGCTCCATCCCCAGCAACTGCCTTTTGAGGACATTGCTGAAACCGGAATGAAGTCTGCAAAAAAGAGAGCTACACTTCAAAACAGCCTATGGCTTGCAGGACACGCTGGAGCGCCGTGCTGGATTGGAGGGCCTCAGTGTAGAGCTATGGACCATCTGTACAACATACGCAAGGAACATGGGCCCTACATCGCAGGAAAGACACCTGTCCAATGCAGCCATGGACTGCCTCCAGGACAGGCAGCAGATCGGAGGGAACCACAGCTTGGAAGAAATTAAGAGACACTCCAGCAAATGCTGTAGCTCATGGGTCAAAAAATAACAGCAATAATATTATCATCAAAGAAACTGGAGCCTGGTTCTCTCATTAGTTTAAGGAAATGCTCCTAAATGTTTCAAGAAGGGCAGGTGCGGACACCCCAGGAATAACGGTGTGTACGGGACTCACTCCGCCAGGCCCCTTCAGCGTGAAGAGCAGGTACATGCCAGGAGTCCTCTGGCGGTCAGGATGCCAAACACATGCCATCCACGCTCCTGGCCACCCTCAGAGAAAACAAAGCTTCAAAAACTAACCAGGGACAGGTGCCTGCACCGCTGTGAAAGACGCAGAACGTGCACTGAGGCGGCTACACCAGCCGAGTGAGTGACCGGATGACGATGGTCGTCCTGTGGGCAGGCGGAAGCCTGCACGAGTAGATGCAAGCACGAGTGACGCACATGGTTACACATGCACAGATAATACACACACACGATGGACACACACACACACGATGGACACAGCACACACACACACGATAGGCAGGTACCAATAGATGCACACACACATGTGTGTTTACAGAGAGAGCTGCACTGAGCTGCACCACACCCAGCATTACACAGGAGGCACACAGGCTTGCACACACAGGAACTTTCCAAAAGACCTGTCGGTTGTTGCTCTGAGGCCGAGACGGAGGGCACTGGTGAGCTTGCTGTCACACACACCCTCCTGCACTGTGCCTAATTTTCCCACAAGAGGTAGTCATTTTATAATTTAAAGGCAATTCACATTTCAAAATAATGATGACATGTGGAAACCCAAAAATCATAAGGCATTGCTCAGGGAGACTGATTAAGAAAATCACAGTGCGAGAGCTGAGCACTCCACCTCGGCCGTCAGGGCACAGATGCACCTGTCACGGCTGGACGAGGAGGGGCCCCCAGGCGGGCTGGCACCCCTGAGGGTGCCCGAAAGCACAGGGGGCAGGAGGTAGCATGCCGGAGTGACCTACCCTGAGGTGGAGGCTGCTGGAGCAGGGACAGCACCTGGCGGATGCCTGAGGTGCCGCGGCCCCTTGGCAGACCAGGGCAAGCATGCTCTGAGTGGTCACTGAAGGTGCAAAGGACACGGGAGGACCAACAGCAGAGTCCATGCTAGTCGCACTTGGTGCCCCAGCATCAGCTGCTGGATCCACCATGGGAACCTGTGCTGTGGTGACCCTGGTCCAGCTCCCGATGGCCGGAGCGTGCAGTCCGAGCATCTGCGGGTCAGGCCCACGCTCACCCAGGGTTGCAGGGAAGGAGCCACCCTGGGCATGCGCAGTCCAGTGGCCCTGCCGCCACCTCCTGTGGTCTCCAGGGTTTAAAGCCTCCTCCAGCATGCTACCAACACCCCCTTCCACGTAGCATGAATCCTGGGGGACGTTGTCCAGCCCACCCAAGTCCAAGGTGGAGACGCAGTCTCTCCTCCTTCCTGCCCCGGCCACCTTTGCCTACCTTCATCCATCAGGGAAGTGATTTAAAGTTGCAGGTGATTTTCATGTGGCTTCTGAGAGCTGTTCCAGGCCCGAGCCTGGAACCTGGGTGTTCAAGAGGGAAGGAGAGGGGTACAGGGGAGGGCCCCCCAGAGCCGCAGGTCCTAGCAGGGCCGGATGCCCCGTCTCGGGGCTCTGAGGCATCCGGCCCTGTGGCCAGGCCCTCCCCAAGCCGATCTTCCTCCCCCGCGCAGGTGGATGCTCACACATTTTTCCTTGAGACACTTGGGAGCAAGTTCAGCCGGTGGATTGGTGTCATCACCTCCTATTTGCTGCCATGCACTTCAGCAGTGCCAAGGTGTTACTGATTGGCAAACTCAGATGCATATTGTCCTTAATTTGAGGTTAATTATATATAACATTTCAAAGGAGTTAATCTCATTAATTTTGATTTGCCTCTAACAGTATTGAAGCACGCTGTGGAAGACTGACTCGATTACAGCAGCGCACACAGGAGGAAGCAGCTCTCGCACGGGCACCTGCGCCTTATGCGGCACAGCACACCAGGAGGGGCACACGGAGCGGCTCCCGAAACAATAGTGTGTGGTCCCTGGGCACCTGCCAGCCACAGCGTGTGTGGGCCCAGGCACAGCACCCACCCCACCCCCCGCCTCTGCGTCAGCTGTTTCCAACATGGGCTACCTAAGCCTGGGACCAGTAGCAGCTCCTGGGGGACAGCCCAGCTGGACGTAGAAGGGCGGGATTCAGGCCTGCTGCTGAGGAGGGCACCAACATGGAAGCAGAGAGTGTAGGTGCTGGGGCAGGTGCTGGGGGTGGGAGGGTACAGCTCCTCCCAGAGAGGCCACGAGTGAATTAGGAGAAGCCTGGGAACTCACACTGGGAGAGCATCAGCTGCCCGGGACACCCAGAACCCGCACCCTGGAGACTCACATGGGGACAGCATCAGCTGCCCGGGACACCCAGAACCCGCACCCTGGGGACTCACATGGGGACAGCATCAGCTGCCTGGGACACCCAGAACCTGCACCCTGGGGACTCACACAGGGACACATGAGCTGCCCGGGACACCCAGAACCCGCACCCTGGGGACTCACACAGGGACACATGAGCTGCCCGGGACACCCAGAACCCACACCCTGGGGACTCACACAGGGACACATGAGCTGCCCGGGACACCCAGAACCCGCACCCAGGCACCTGGTAGTGGGTCTCATCTCTACTTCTATTCTGTCTTCCGGCTGACACAGACCCTGGGAGCAGCGGGGGGAGGCTCCAGGCCTTGGCTCCTGCCCGCGTGTGGGAGAGCTGGATGGAGCCCGTGGGTTCAGCCTAGCCCTGCCTGTTACGGCAACTGGGGAGGGAGCTAGAAAATGAAAAATGCCTCTCTCTCTCTCTCTCTCTCTCTCTCTCTCTCTCTCTCTCGCTTACTCGCTCTAGCTCTCTCAAGCCCAGAGGCCTCACAGCGGGGACATTGGAGGTTACTGGCCACGCCCCACCCTGCCCTCAGGTGACTCACCTGACAGGTAGTACAAGGTGGGGCCCAGCAGCAGGTGCACACCACTCTCCATTCCAGGCCCTATCTCAGCAGGCACGGGGACCAGGAAGGAAAGGGGCGTGTCCAGAAGGAAGCAGGTGTCCACAAACACAGGGGACAGGCCCTGAAGGGCGAGGGGCACCATGTGACCAGCATGTGGCCAGCACAGGACGTGAGCCCAAGGACAGGACCAGTGGTTGGAGCCACACAAACGCCTGGCCCCCAAGTCACAGCTGGCTGGGATCTCACTGCCTGGGCGGACCCCTCTAGGCAATACAGTTCAATTCCGGGCCCTGCCCCCAAACCATCCCACCTGGAAAACCCACCCACCTGTTTCCCTCTAGAGCCAGGGACCAGACTGCACCTGCTTTTCCCACTTAGCCTCTTCCCTTGGGCGGCGGGCAGGTGGGATGTTTCTCTGCTGTGTGGCTCTGAAGGTGTAGAGTGTGGAGGCGCATACACACCAGGTAGGGGGTGCTCTGGTAGGCGGGGGTGCTCCAATAGGTGAGGGGTGCTCCGGTAGGTGGGGGGCTCTGGTAGGCGGGGGATGCTCCGGTAGGTGGGGGGTGTTCTGGTAGGTGGGGGATGTTCCAGTAGGTGGGGGGAGTCCCTGCTCTGCTCCTCTGGTGCCGGCTGCCACACCCTCACCCCCAAGGCCCCTCCTGCTGAAGGCTGACCACCAGGCTGCCTGCTGTCCGTGAGGCCGGCGGTCAGCCCCAGCCTCTGTCCTTCCTGACACCCCAGGGGCTCCCAAGCCCATGGGCCCCCACGGACAGCATGGCTGAGGCCTCCCAGGTCCCTCCCAGCAACCCTGTGGCTGGGGCAGCTCAGGCTCCAGGGCGGGGCGGCCCAGCTTCCTGCCAGCAGCCTCCCGCTTCTCTTCCTGTGCCCATGGGGATGGCCAGGCCCAGGGGCTGGGGGCCTGGTGGCTGGGGACTTTTCTCAGCGTCACATGGCACAGCCGTGGGGGCAGAGGGACGCGTGTGTCAGGTTCTGGTGAGACATCTGAGCGCATTAGAGATGCGGCCCTCTGTCCCCCGGGTGTTCCTAGTCTCGGGGAGCTGCATCCTTCCCACGTGGCGTGGCAGACCTAACCCTCCCCTTGGGATGCTGTAGGTGGGATTTTAAGCGGCATTTTTAAACTGCACTGCATTTTCTTACTGGGGTTGGGTGCACACAGGCACCGTCTCCTCCCCTTATCTGGGGGTGTTTGAATCCTGCTGGGCAAGGCCACCTGCTGTGGGACAGCAGGCCAAGGCACGCCAGCTGACGCAGGAACACCACAGGGTGGCGTGGGAGAAAAGGGGTGCTTCCAGACTGGGGGTCACCCTGAAGACACGCAGCTAATTTTGCCCAGGGACTCGTCTCCCAGTGCCGTCACTCCCGCCGTGTTTGTGGTCTCTTCCGAGTCCCGCGTGCAAGGCGCCATGGCTTTGTCTTCGGAGAATGACAGCTCCGGTCCACGCCTGGCAATCTGTCAACATTCGATTTCTTCCTTCCCTTTGTATTTTCTGGTGAAAACTTCAAGCCAACAATGGACAAGGAACAGTAACAGTAGGTGCTTTGTGTCCTGGGCCTCGGGACACTTTGGGTAAGAAAGAGCTTTTCTACAGGGGTTTTCTTTTCTTTGGTAAACATCCTTTTACATAGTAAGTAATGAGCATATTTGCATTTTGAGCTTTCCAAACATTTTATACTATTTTTGGGTTAATTTTTAAAATGCTTATTTATTTTCGTTTATTTGAAAAGCAAGAGGAAAGAGAGAGAGACAGAGGGAGAGGGAGAGAGAGAGGTGAAGAAAGATAACAGAAGGAATACTGAATTCTCCATTTTCTGGTTCACCTTCCAAATGTCTGCCCCCAGGCCAGGCTGAAGCTGGGCGCCAGAAACTCCAGCTGGCTCTGCCGCTTGGTGTCCGGGCCCCAAGCGCTCCACTGACTCCTGCTGCCCTCCCCGGGTGCAACAGCAGGGAGCCAGCTGGGAGGTGGAGGGGCTGGCCTCCCACGCGGGCTGTGGGCGTCCCAGCAGCAGCTGGAGCAGGTGCCCCATGCTCACCGTGCTGTGTGTGCGGGGTTCCATCCGTGTTCTTGCTTTAAGACGTCGTGTGCTTCCTCTTCGAGGCTGTCAGTGCAGTTTATCCTACAGGCTGATTTTCACAAGTGAAACATGTCTGACCGTCATGCCCACGTGGCACCCCGAGTCTGCTGGTCTGTGGTTGTGTGTTGGTGTCTGTAATTCTCTTTGCCAGGCCCTGCCCAGGCGCGGGAAGGGGGTGTCCCGCCTCATGTTAGGAATGGGGCGGGGCCTTCGCTTTTCTGCTTGCCAACACTCCATCTGCATACCGTGTGTGTCCTGGGCCAGGCGCTGGGCACGCGGCTCGGACACCTGCTGCCCACACTGGGGGAGCCTGGCTCCCCACCCGCAGTGAGGGCCAGGAGCAGCCCCCAGCACCCCCCAAGCATCACAGACGTAGGGAATGAGCCAGCCAACATGCATGTCCTCTCTCTCTCTCTCACATTTAATAATAACATCACTGGTAACCCAGGATCTTGCCATGCCTCCTGCCCCGCTGCCTCAGTTGCGGCAGGCCAGTTGCCGGGCCCCTGCCCCTCACAGTGCTATGCTGTATTCAAGGTTGCTACTGTATTAATTGCATTCTAAGCCTCATCTCACTTGCCGGCTGGCTGTTTGGGGGTACCTTCACCTACCTTACTTTTGCATTTCTGGAATTTTCACTTCAGCTCCTGAAGCAGACTTCCACGGCTCCCACTGCAGGGTTCCTGCTGGGTTCCCACTGCAGGGCTCCTGCCGGGCGCAGGCACCGTGGACACCACGGGTCTCCTCGCATCTGTCCTGACACACGCTGGCTTTGCTGAGCCTCACTGCCCTCCGCCTCCTGGCTGAGTGTGTTTACGCTCGCTGGAAGTGCACCGTGGCGGACGCGGGCTGAGCCTCTGGCTGTGCCGTCTCTCCACGGAGCGTCATCCCTTGCTTTTATAGATTTATTTGCTTATTTGAAAGGCAGAGTTTCAGACAGGGAAATAAACACACATACACACACACACCACTCCCCCAAGGGACACAGCAGCCGGTGTTGGGCCAGGCTGAAACCAGGAGCCAGGAGCTCACTCTGGGTTTCCCGGGTGGGTGCTGGGGCCTGAGGACCTGAGCTTTCCCACATGCATTAGCAGGGAGCTGCTAGGGAAGTGGGGAGCCAGGGCTTGAACCAACCCTGTCCCCCAGAGGGCTTTATTGGTTAATTCCCCAGGGATCTGGCAGGTGCACTCCTCCGGGAGCAGGGAGCAGCAGGGTGGGGTGGCCTGGAGTCTTACAGTTCTTCCTACTTCCAGCTTACCCCAGTTCCTCAAAACAGACTATCCTGGTTCCCCTCCCAAAGCTCGCCACGCCCCTAAGGACGCTGATTTCTAACAAGCCACGAGCTCCAGGGTTTCCCCCGTGCTCTGCGGGTCTGTGGGTTGCCAGCCGGTTAGCCCTGCCGTGCCAGGTTGGCAGACACCACGCAAGGCCACGTCCACTGGCTCGCTTCGCCCCCAGGAGTGAGCCCTGCGAGCTCGGCTAGCCACATCCCAGCAGCCTGGCTGTTCGTGTTGGCCCCACGTGTTACCTTCCTTGTCCCTGGGAAAGGTTGTCTAAAATACACCCAGTCAGTGCAAAGTTAGCCTACAAAGTTCAAAGTTCAAACCTGGACTTGCCACCTGAGTCCAGCTTCCCGCCAAAAGCGGCCCTGATGGTTGAAGGGGATGGGAGACCCAGAGTGAGCTCCTGGCTCCTGGCGCTGACCCCACGCAGGGCGGGGAACCGAAGAACACTAACTCTCCCTCTGCCTGAGAAATCAATCAATTAATTAATTAAGCATTTGAAAGTAAAATGCATCAGAACAAATCAGGCCACTGTAAATGGAAACGTTAGCAGGTCTCCCAGGAGCAAGGGTGTAATTTGATGTGATTAGTTTATAGATGGTAGTCGTCCAACCTTTATGGAAATGGAAGACACGGCTCCCGCCCAAATGGCCACTTCTCGGCCATTATAATTGACCCTCCGTCCCAGCCACTCCGGCTGCCCAACCCACTTCATCGCAACGGTTTTGCTCTTTCTATAATTAATATAAATGAAATTGTACAGTGCGTGCTCTTTGTGCCTGATTACTCCCACTTAGCATAAGATTTCAGAAGTTCATCACACTGCATTCTGACGCTCGTTTCTTCATCGCTGGAGAGACAGAGGCCAGCTGGATAAGACGCAGTTTATTCCCTCACCAGTTATCCAACTTCTCAGCACTTGAAGGCAATTAGGACCTCGGGTGCTCTGTGTCCGTGTTTCAGTTCTCTGTGTAAACACCTGCAAACGGGATTCCGGGGTGCCGACCAGTCAGAACGGTCCAGAGGCTGGCATCGCGGGCATTGCCTGCGAAGCCAGCACCCTGTATGGGTACCAGTCTGGGTTCTGGCTGCTCCACTTCCAATCCAGCTCCCTGCCAGTGCCCCTGGGAGAGCAGAAGGAGACGGCTCCCAAGGCCTGGTGCCCGGCGCCCACGTGGGAGATCCAGGTGGAATTCCAGGCTCCTGGCTCTGGCTCGGCGGTCTGCTGCGGCGTCGGGAATAAACCGCTGGATTGAAGATCCCTCTCCTGCTCGCTCTTGCTCTCTCTAGCTGTGCCTTTCAAACAGACGCCCGTGACTGTCCACAGCCCTGTGCCACAAGTTCCCAATAGTAAGAATGCCTCTCCCGCGAGCCCAGCCCTCTCCGGCCCGTGGTATGAGCCCAGGCACGCGTGGATTTTCATCCCAGCCCCCAACATCTGACCATGTGGGAACCTTGTCCTGACCTTCCTGTTGACATTGACGTTGTTGTCTCTTTTCAAAATTGGCTCTGTCACTATAGTGTGAGGGTTTTAATATATTCTAGATGAAACACCTTCCGTGCATCTTCCTGCACTCCCCACGTCCCTCCTTCAGGAGCCGTCACAGGCTGCAGGAGGCGGTTCCTGCCCCGTGGAAGGCACAGCCGCAGATCCCCGACAGCGCTCTGCTCTCACTCAGGCCAGCACGTGAGGCCCTCAGGCTGCTGTCACAAGGCACGGGCACCTTACGCTGAGGGTCCCCTCCTCGGCTGACCCTCCCCTCCACAGGCCGGGCTCAAAGCCTACACATGGGTTTGCATCTGCACGACTCGCCAGGGAAGTGGAGCTACAGGGAGAAGAAAACGGCCAGTGAGAGTAAGTGGGGGTCTTTAGTAAAGCGGACCAAGGTAGCTTCCGGAAAGAGTGGAAAGTTCTACGCATTGGCTGGGGAAGAACCGGCAGACCCGCACCCTGCCACGGGCGGAGCTCACTGTTACGTGAACGGCAGCTCGCTCAGCGCTTGTCAAAGCCAGGAGGCTGTTTCTCCTTCGCGCCTTCTGCCTGCTGTCCTTGCCTCTTCCTCCACCCAGGCTGCACAGCTCATTGTGATGGGAGGTTTTGCCTCGCTCCAGCTGGGCTCACAGCTCTTTGTCCCGCTGCACGTGCCGCCCTTGGCAACATGATCACAGGTGTGGGTGGCCTCAGCCCCAGGAAGGTGGCCTCAGCCCCAGGAAGGTGGCCTCAGCCCCAGGAAGGTGGCCGTGGCCGGTCTCCCTCCCCGACTTCCCAGAGCGACAACAACAGGTGCTGGCCTCTTTGGGGTGGCCCTGTGTCACCAGGTCATTCCCAACATGTCTTGTCTCCCACCAGGCCTCGCCACCTGTGGCTTTAATTACGCTGTGTCTGCCTAGACTATGGGTCTCGTCGCTTGTATGCGTTTGTCCAAGTTAATTGGAATGAAGTTCATACGCATGGCACATGCTTGGAATACCATTCATTAAATTTTAATCATTTGACACCAGTATTGAATTGTTTGAAATCTGTTTCTGCCCTCAGCACCGCTCCTCGGTCATGCCCGTCTGCCCACGTTTGCGCCCGCGGAGTGATCGGGCTGGACTCCCTCCTGCGCATGCTCCTTCTTGTTGCTTAGGATCGCTGATGTTTATCAATTTTATTGGTTTTGTTGCGAGTAAGTTCCTTTTGTTTTCAACTTTTTATTTATCAGAGAGACAGAAGGGGGAGGGAGTGAAGAGGGAGAGGAACGCGGTAGAGGGGAGAAGGCATGCCCGTCCCGTCGGCTGGCCTGTCCCCCACTGCCCGCAGCAGCCAGGCTCTGGAACCGGGATCCTGGACTCCGTGTGCCTCACCCAGGACCGGCAGGGACCACAGGACTCGAGCTCCACGTGCTGCCCATGGAGAGGAAGATCAGAAGAGAACGGGGCGAGGAAGAGGAGCTGGGACTTGACCAGGCCCTGGGACAGGGCTGGGAGGCATCCCGAGGAGCGGCTTGGCCACGCGGGAACTCCCGCACCGGCACGGTCCCCACGTCTCCCTGCCTCCCCTGCCCCATCTGTGTCGTCCTCGTGGCCGCCATCGTGGCCCGAGCTCTTTGTTGGCGAGCCTGGCCCCAGTAGTCGCCCTCCGGGACCCTCACTGGGCCCTGGCCTCGGGGCTTCGTGGAGCAACGTGGAAGGTGTGCGGGGCTGGCCCTTGCGCACGGCTCTCTGTCCCGAGATGGGCCTGCAGGAGGAAGGCCACACCACATCAGCTCTCCCACCCTCCCACTGACCACAGGCCCCGAGTCCAGCCATGGCGCCCAGGACCCAGGCCGTGGGAAGCCGCACGTGGGACCGGCTAGTTCCGCCCGAGGCCGATGCCTGACACGTTGTCTGTCACATCGCTCTCCGCCGTTCTGAGCTAATCCTCAGCTGCGGACTTCCCTTCGAGGGCTGCCGTGCTGGACGCCACGGGGCTGGGCACGGAGTGTGCGCGGACAGCAGCACTGCCAGCCTCTGATGGCGAGGTAAAGGGGCCCCGCTGCCGCCTGCTCCCAGGCAGCTGCTTGTGCCCCAGCTGCCAGCTCCGCGCTCTGCAAGGGCAGCCCGAGCCACGGGCTAAAGCAGACCGCCACTTTCTTCTGACGCACGAGGTCATCGCATTGGATAAATGTCGCAGCAACTGTGGGGTGAAAGAAATGCCGCTTCAACACCTTCCCGAACAAAAGGGCAGGCAACGGGGCAGGAGACCGTGTCTCTAGCACGGAAATGTTGCCCTGTGGGCCTGGCACCATGTGCAGTAGACTAAGCTTCTGCCTACAGTGCCAGCATCCCACATGGACATGAGTTCAAACCCTGGCCACTCCACTTCTGATCCAGTTCTCTGTAACATGGCCGGGACAGCAGCAGAAGCTGGCTCAAGCCTTGGATTCCCACTCCCATGGGAGACCCGGAAGAAGCTCCTGGCTTCTGGCTTCAGATTGGCTCAGCTCCAGCCACTGCAGCCATCTGCGGAGTGAACCAGTGGATGAAACATCTCTCTCTCTGTGAATGTGACTTTCATATAAAGATAAACAATGCTTTAAAAATATATCCTGCCTGATGGCCAGCAGGAAGTCGGTCAGCACTGGTTTGCCGGAACAAGCGCAGGCGCAGGACTCACAGTGCTAATTAGGCCCGAGGCTGCCTGTTCTACTCAGGATGCAGGACTTCCCACGAGCCTTTGTCTTGCTGATGGTGAGAAAGAGAAGGAAAAGCATTATCAACTTGCTACGATTGCTGCCAGTTCTCGTCTCCTTCTGTGTCTGGTGATGCTCTGTCGCCCTCAGGCTTCTGTGACTGTGTGAGTGTGAAAAAGTGTGGGTGTGTGAACACGAGTGTGAGAGACAGCATTTCTGTGTTAATGTACAGAGTGTGTGGAACTGCAGTGTCAGAGCATGCTGTGTGTGAATGTGTGTGTGAGTGTACAGTGTGACATGGTGTGTGTGAGTGTACAGTGTGACATGGTGTGTATGTGAGTGTACAGTGTGACATGGTGTGTGTGTGAGTGTACAGTGTGACATGGTGTGTGTGAGTGTACAGTGTGACATGGTGTGTGAGTGAGAGTACTGTGTGACATGGTGTGTGTGTGAGTGTACAGTGTGACATGGTGTTTGTGAGGGAGTGTGTCCTGTGACCCTGATCTGTTCCCTGTGTGAGCCCGTGTGTCCTCTCCTGGCCCTTTGTTTCACACGTGAGTCAGTCCCCCCAGCAGCCTTGCTGATTGGAGAGATCTTTCCTTCACGCCTGGGAGGCTCAGGGCACAGGTTCCCCCTTCGGTCACGCATGCCTGGGCGCAGCTACAGGAAGGCCTTGCAGCAAAGCAGTGCAAACCCCAGGTATACCGCAGTCCCTACCCGTAAGGGTTCTGAGGTGTCCTTCCCTGGGAGACACCATGTAGGACACAGGCCAGCACTCCCCTCCCCAAAGTACCTCCACTCCCCCAGCCCCAGGGAAGCCAGCAGCTCAGCACCCAGCAGGGCTCCCCAGGGCCAGGCAGGGCCAGGCAGCTACGGGCTCGCGGCCCTGACCTCAGACACCCAGACCTTCCGCAGCACAGGCTCCTGGTCACAGACACATTGAGCGAGGACAGAGCGGGTCTCCCTACAACCAGCCGAGGCTGTGGAGCCCCAGCCCGATGCTCCAACATCCCTCCGTTACTGCCCAGTTCCCCTCCAAACCCCGCTGCGGCCTGCTGCTGCGGCTAGGAGCCCGGTGCGGGTGCGAGGGCAGAGCAGAGGGAAACACTGGGAGGCCTTCAGCCAAACCAGGGCTGGCTGGAGAGAAGCGGCCTTAGGAAGTGCAAGCCGGGGCCAAGGAGGGACGTAGCAGTGGCCTGGCCAGTGTCCCCAGTCCTGTCCGTGGGGTGTGGAGACATTGAGCGTGCGGCCGACAGCCACACTGAATACAGAAACCCACTTCTGTCCAGGCTCGGAAAACAAATGGCTTAGACGTTCTGGCCACTTCGTGCCACAGGAACAGGTCGCCGTGCCGGGCTGAGTCCCCGGGCCTGGAAGCCACTGGACTCGCTGGACAAGCCCCAGGCAAGAAGCTCTCTCCTGCTGCTCCTCTCTGATCACTGCCATCACCCTTACAGCAGCTGGGTCCCTCCTGTCCCTTGGTCCCGTGTTCCAGGGCCTGCACTCTCCTCCCACATGGAGGAGTTGAAGGAGCTGAGCCTGGACGCGACCCCGCAGCAGGGGTCCTCACTAGAATCCGACGAGAGACCTGACAAGTGGGCCGCTGACGCTGTCACCTGCTCACGTGCGTACCTGCTGACCTGAATCCTATACTTCCTGGCTTGTTTCGCCCTGCCCACCTGCACTCAGAGGCAGGTGCAGGCTTCTGGTCACAGCCTTGGTCCTGCCACCAGGCCACCTGCCCTTTCCATCAGTGAAGCCTCTCCTGACCTGAACCCACGGCTGCTCTTACTGGGCCCCAAGTGCGTGGCTCCGAGGACACGTTAGCTCAAGGACTCGCAGGGGGCTCTTCTGGCTCGCTGGTGTCCTCAGCCCGGGGAGCAGCCACTTCCCCTGCTGCCCGCGGGCTTGCCGGGAGCAGCGTACCCACTTCCCTTGGGCACCCGACCACCAGTTGGATGGTTTCTCCTGGCTCCGAGTGCTGGGGTCTGAGATGAGGCGTGGCGAGGACTCACTTCAGCTCGCCTCCTTGCTCGGTGCCGGGCCACCCCCCAGGCCTGTCTGCAGCAGGACACTTGGCTCGGTCATTAGGTCTCCACCCTGATGGGCTCCCGTTGGCCCCATCACTAAGCACCGTGGGTGTGGCTGTGCAATTCTTTCTGAAGCATTGTGTCCAGCCCACAGCCCCAGGGTGGCACTCACAATCCCTTGGTGGGTGAGGCCAGGGCTCACGCTGGTCAGAGCCCAGCACCATTCCTTCTCGCTGTCACGAACCATGTGACCCAAGCCCCAGCAAAGGACAGTCCTTGCAGGACAGGCCCAAAGTCAGGGTGCCCTCAGGGCCGGTCCTTCCCAGGCTGTGTGTGTGGTGAGGGGACACACTCCCCTGCCTTGTCCCCCGCTCCTGGCAGGTGTCCAGGGACCTTTAACGTCCTTCGGCTGGCAGGTGCACCGCTCTGCCTTCATCTTCACTAGGTGTCCTCCTGACGCAGGCGCATGTGCCCACTGCCTTCCCATGACGACCTTGTCTCACACCGTTCCTGCCACATTCTCTGCTTTCCAAATCAGACCTCATCCTAGGGCAGTGAGCGACTGAGGCTGCGACTCACAAACACTGGGGACACGATTCACCCCATGCGGCCCTGGGCTCCAGAGGCTGGCCCCTGAGTGCGTGACCTTCTCTGATGTCCCCAGCTCCAAGCCAGGGCAGCCTGTCCATGCGACTGCCTCTGTCGCTGCCCCGGTCCTCGTAGCAGGTACAGCCACCATGAACTCAGGTGACAAAAAAGTGGGGGTGTCCCTGCTCCAGTGACCCCCGCTGCCCTGGGGAAACCCCATTCAAGTGCCCTCACTGCCCCCTCCTCAGACCCTGTTCAGGAGGGACTCGGCTCCACTGGGAAGTCCCCAGGTCCCTGCCGTACCTCTGCGCAGCCACACAGTGGCTCCGAAGCCTCAGCCGGGGTGGCCCACAGTCCCGGGGCCGCAGCGTGAGAGAAGTTGGAGCCCTCCAGGATTCGCTGTCCACTGTTGGGGAAGGATTCGTTGTCCACTGCGGGGTGTCTCTTCCCTCTGTGCCCTCGTGGTGCTTTGTCCGCCGTTCACACATTTCTCTGATGTGTCAATTCACTGTCATCTCACTGTGCTGAGCAGGCTCCGCCTGAGACCGGACCGACCCCCCAGGAAGGCGAAGACGCACCTTCGCGTGTTGAACCGAATGGAACCGAATGGAACGGAGAGCGGTCGGAGCTCCCAGGCTGCATCCCGCATGGGCTCAGCAGTGTGTCACTTGCAAACACGAGCGGCCTCTCGTAAATGTCCCACCGTGGCAGAAGAGGATCTTTGCCCTCTTCCGTCAGCTGCTGGACGTAACGAGGACTTGCCAGATGAACGGGGGCAGTCGCAGAGATCGACTGGGCCCGGCTCCGGTTCGGCCTGACCTCCGGCTCCTGTGCGAGCCCTCTCCCCAGGAGTCACCCCGGAGCTGCCCGGCGCGTGCTCCCTGCCAGCTCAGACGGGCTCTCTGCCCCGGGCGCCTTAGCACACATCTGCAGTGCTGTCCGAGTCCACGTCCTCCTGCTGCCTGCTGGCTCCCACCTCCATCCACCGCCTCTCCCCTCTCCCCATCCTTCTGTTCTCTTCAGATGTTACCTCTCTACAGAAGGAGAGCTTCCATCCACAGAATCACTCCCCAAATGGCCACACTGGCCAGGGCTAGACCAGGCGAGAGCCACGAGTTTCATCAGAGTCTCCCAGGTGGATGCGGGGGCCCAAGCATCGAAGCCATTGTCCCCTGGTCTCCCAGGTGCACTAGCAGGGAGCTGGACCAGAAGTGGAGCAGCAGGGGCTCAAACCGGTGCCCACACAGGATGCCAGCTCTGTAGATGGCAGCTGAGCCCACTATGCCACAGTGCCACCCCCACATCGTTCACCCACACGAACCATACTGCGTCCTGATGAGGTGTCCCAAGGCCAGTCGCTCGGTACCCGTGCTTTGTGTCCAGACAGTTGCTGACACGACCTGTAAATGCAGCGAGCTGGGAGTGCGGATGCCAGGGTTGCTTGGCCATTGAGTAGAAGCCAAGGTCCCCAGGCAATCCCTGGCGCTGTCCGGATGATCAGAGCTGGCACTGGCTCTCTTCCCAGGTCTCCCATCACCAAGCTGGACCACAGCAGGCCAGAGGCAGCACTTCACATCCTGGTCTTGCAGAGACTCTGTCCCCAGAGGACCCAGTCCCTGAAGACGACTCCTCTCCCAGGCCCCCTGCCCCGCTCCCCCTCCCCCGGCTGCAGGGGCCGCAAGGGGCCGCACGCAGGGCCCTCCATCTGTCAGCTTCTCCCCAGCTCTGCGTGCACAGGGCGGCAGCAGAACACCACCCGAGCGATGGCTCACAGGCCCCACTTGTTTTCTCTTTCCCCAGCAGAAGCCTGTCTACACTTCAGTGCTTTTACATCCTTTATTAAGTGAGAACTCAGTCTATTTGATTTATAATTGAAAATCATAAACTATAGCATTCACCTACTGTTTCTGTGTTTCCGTGCACTGGCGAGGCGCTACAAGGCCATTTCATCACTCAGCCTGGTAATTGGCATGAACCCACATCAAGATGCGCCGTGGCAATCCCCGAGGCCCACTCGCGAGCTGATGCAATGCTGTGAGCCTGAGAGCAGAAATTTAGCAAAAATATTATTCCGTGCTGACTTACTCTCTAACTCGGGCTTCGTACAAGGTACTGGAGCACAAGGCCACTTCATTAGTGGGGGTTGAAGGAGGAGCGCTGGGCCCGGTCGGGAGACCAGCTGCCCCTGACGGGCACTCTGCCCAGCCCCCTCCCAGGCCCATCTGTGTGTGTCCTCACAGAGTCAGTGTGGTTGTAATACCTGACCACGCCCAGCTGGCTGCCGTCCACCCTGGCCAGTGTCTGGCAGGAACCTGGTTAGCAGGCCTGGAAAGAGGAGACAGGGCCTTTCTCTCGTCCTGTCTTTCTGGTTCTCTGTCCACTGGCACCTGAGCCTGGCTCCCGAGCTGCAAGTCCCGACTCATCCATGTGCATCGGGGTGCAGCTCAGTCTCTCCCCCAGCAGGTCCTTTGGTAACCTCAACCCTTTCACTCTAGCTCAGAGCAGGCTCGGCCGGGGCCTCCTGCACCACCATCTCCAAGCCCCAAGGGCACCCTGGACACGTGTGAGCTGGACTGAGCAGGGCCTCAGTCCTAGGGGCTGAGACACGGCTTCCCATCAGGGGCACACAGACACGGCCTCCCGTCGGACTCCCAGACGCCATTAAGTCACCAGGACAGAAGCTGGCAGAGCTGCCGAGACAAGAGCCAGGGGTGCAGCTCTGCCCACTGTCAGTCCCAAAGCCTGACGCGGGCAGGCTGGGGCAGAGCGGGGTGAGGAAGCCACAGGGAGTCTTCCTGCAGTGTTGAGGCGACAGCAGGCCTGGGCTTCTGCCTGTCCTTTGTTTTTTTTTTTTGAGTTTACTTTTTTTTTTTTTTTTTTATTGTTGCTTACATTGTATTATGTAGTACAGTTTTATAGGCGCTGGGGATTCCCCCCACCCCTCCCATACCCCTCCCCCCATGGTGGATTCCTCCACCTTGTTGCATAACCATAGTTCAAGTTCAGTTGAGATTCATTCCTTGCAAACACATGCCTAGCATAAAGTTCAGCATCTTATTGTCCAGATAAGTTCAGTGGCCTCTTGGGGAGACCTTCTATGGTCTGAAGATAGGTCTAACAGAGTAAAGATCCGGTCAGTTAAAAGCCCCAACAAGGCCTCAGTATCAATATACAACATTATGGAATTAATTGACATAGTATTGGGTAAACAATATGTTAAAAATAATGCAAGTTCCATTCTTCGAAACATCTGGGTTGAGACAGTATCAATGACAGGTTCAAAAAATAACAAACAACCATACAAAAATTACAGGTTAAATCAAGGCAAACATGTGGTATCTAATCTTTTGGGATTCACTCATTTCCCTTAGCATTATAGTTTCCAGTTGTGCCCATTTAGCCACAAAGAACTGCATTTTGTTTTTTTTAATAGCTGAGTAGTATTCCATGGAGTAGATGAACCAAAGTTTTCTTATCCAATCTTCTGCTGATGGGCATTTCGGTTGCTTCCATGTTTTTGCAATTACTGATTGTGCTGCAATGAACATAGGGATGCATGTTGGTTTGTCGTAAACGACAGCAGGCCTGGGCTTCTGCCTGTCCTTTGTATGATTGGCTATTGTGTGACACCTGCGGGCCAGGTCTCGCTTGGCCACTACAACAAGTCGCAAATGTTTTATCTTAAAGCTTGGCATGTGGCGAGTTGGCTCCGGTGGTTTACAGTTGATGGGTGGGTGGGAGGCCCATCCCGTGGCACCACCACTACAAAGCAGGGTGTCACCCAGCACTGTTGTCAGCTGGGCGGCGCCTCTCCTGGCTGCGACACACAGCTGCCCCCTCCGAGCCTGCCCCGGCCGTCCCGTCCTCTCCCTGCGGTCTCGCAACAAGCGAGTCTTTGTCGTTTTAACGGAGTCTGGTGGCCTTCTCTTATGAATCCTAACTTTGGAATTATTTGCACAACAGTTCAGATACCTCTATTTTTTTTTTCCTTCTGAAAATTGTACAGCTTTTGTTCTGCATCTCAGTTTGTGGTACTTTGAGACCTAAGTATGGTGTGAAGTGTGAAGCCAGCGTCTTGGCTGATGGACACCCAGTTGTCCCAGCGCTGCCTGCTGGACATGCTTCCCCTTTCGCTCTCTCGGCAAGGCCCCTGTGGGCTCCCTGCTCTGTCTGTCCGCACCCTCCACCCTCTTTAATTCAGACATCCGTCCCTTCCCCAGGCCCTGCCAACTCAAATTGATTCTTCTCCCTAAAAGTCGTTTTAGCTAGCTCTTCTCATATCTTTGGTTTTCTAGAGATGGCTTTGGATCCGGTTGTGTCTACAAAAGAGTAAATCCAGCTGGTATTTTTGTTGAAATTGCTTGAAAGCTGCAGGTCCGTCGGGGCAGGTGTGGCGTCTGGCTTGATGGAGAGCTCCCGTCGGTAAACAGAGCAGCAGGCAGTGTACTCAGGCCTCGGGACGCCTGCCCCAGCGACTGCTTCTCCTCTCCACACCTGGGACCGGAAGCAGAGCCTTCCTCTGGGCACGGCCCCTGCTATTAAGTGGCATGGTTGGTGCAAATGCTGCTTCCTGCCTGCCCATTGCTGATCCTGGCGAGAGAGGCTGTGTTCATTTCTGGGATGTCTCTGTGCCCTGATCCTTGCTGAACTCGCCTGTCCTAGACAACTTTTCAAGTTCCTTAGAATTCTCCAAGTTCACCAGTCCTAGCCGTTCGGAAACAATGCTTTCTTTTCCTCCTTTCCGAGCTGTGTGTCCTTTGTGTTTTCCTGCTTGGCTGTCCGCACTGCCCAGGGCCAGTGATGCCATGCTCACCGGAGTGGTGGAACCGTGCATCCTTGTCCTGTCTTGATCTTAGAAAGTGCTAGCATTTTCAGAAGTGCGGAGTCAGCTATGGATTCTGGAGATGCCCCTTACCATATTAACGGCATTTTGTATTCCTCTAGTTTCTGGCAGTTGTATTATTCAGGGAGCTGAATTCTGTCCAATATTTTGCGGCAAAGATGTATGTGATTGGTCGTTGTCCTCCACATGGGGGTTCATATTGATTCATTTTTGAATATTGAGCAACTATAGTTATATTCCTGGCCTCAGCTTGCCACACTTTGGTCCCTGTGTGTGAAGGATGCCTTCGGAGTCTTCTGCTCCCACACTGGCTAGCTCTTCAGCAGGACCGCTTGGCTTCAGAACCAAATGGGAGTGACCCCTTCGCGTCAGTGCCAGGGGGACTGCAACTTCTGCGCGGAGGGAGTCATCTCCCTTGTTGCAAGCAAGGTGACTGGGCTGGAGGAGCCCACAGGCCCCAGGCTCATGCAGCAGGCGGGTGCCTGCTGGGCCCAATCTGCACAATCCTGTCACTGGAGGCTGTGGGGACGGGGCAGCCAAGTGCGGTACAGGGCGGGGGGACCAGGTCCTGCAGCCTGGACGCTCAGCCCTGGCAGTGCTCGCTGCTCAGCTCTCACGAGGTCCTGCCGCTGAGCAGATGCAATTGTCACACGCCAGGCACCTAGCGCAGGGAGTGGAGCTCCCCCTGCCCCCTCCCTGCTCTCTGCATCCCAAAACAGAGGGCAGGCTTTCATGCAGGCAGAGGAATCTTGGCTCAGCTTGTGCCCCTACTGTGTGTGGAGCTGAGCCTGGGACAGCCAAGGACACGCTGAGAGCAGGACGGGTGGCCACTGCTTGGGAGGTGGAGGCAAACAGCACTGAGGGCAGACGGGCAGGCGAGGTCTGGAAGCCCCGGAAGCCGCTCACGCGCAGCCCCTTCTCTCCACTGTGCAGGCAGATAGCTACGCCACAGGCATGGGGCAGCTGGAGGGGCTCAGGAAACAGTCCCTGCCGACACACGTCCCAGCGGGCCGCACGCCAAGGCCTCTGGCTCCAGGGCAGGCTGGCCCAGCGCAGATGTGGTCCGCGCAGGTTTAAATACTGTGGTAAAACCAACCAACAGATGGAATTAAGTGTGATTCTCAGAAATCGCCCAGACACACGCTGCAGGCACGCAGCACGGGCTCCCGGATGAGCTGCAGGCATGCGGCACGGGCTCCCGGATGAGCAGGTCAGGCTGGGCACAGCCGCCCGCCACGTGCATTCCTCCATGAACACACTTGACCTTGGCCCCCAGCACACAACGAGCCCGACGAGCTGGAGTCCACCTCGCTCTAAAGCTGAGGACCTGCTCAGTGAAGATGAATTTCAATAAAGCCGCTCATGAGACGCAACAGGTCCCAAACACCATCATTTCAGTAAGTGGCCGACATGACAAAAGTGATGGTGCCGTTCTGTGGTCCCCTGCAGGTGAGCCTGAGATCAGAGGGGCGCGCGTTGCACAGCAGCTCCCCCATGGCCCGCAAGCACGGGCAGCTGGCACACGGCTCTGAAGCCCAGGGTGGGGGAGAGAAGAGGAGCCAGCACCCGGGTCATGGCTGGTCTGATCTCAGGAGTCTGGACTGTTACAATGAGCCAACCCTAACAATGTGTACAAGAACCCCAAAGTAAGCAGACAGAAGAGCGGGGAGGAGCAACCTGGGCGCCTGAGGAAGAAGAGGTGGGAGAGGCCCTGGAGCAGGGTGTGCTGTGCAGGCTGCCAGGAAGCAGAGGCCCAGGCGCATGTGCGAAGGAGCGGATGGAGGCCAGGTACTTGACCACCCTGGGTGTTCAAGCACAGACAGGCACAGGTACCCAGGAAGCAAACAGGACACTCAGGACAGGAAGTTGAACTCACTTAAAGTACCACTAGCAGCAGAACAGAAACAGGAAGAGAAGACAGGAAAGCAGGACCGGTCCGTGCCACAGGAGCCACGTGCATGCCACCTGAGCTGGACCAGGCCGTGCCACAGGAGCCATGTGCATGCCACCTGAGCTGGACCAGGCCGTGCCACAGGAGCCACGTGCCATGTGCATGCCACCTGAGCTGGGCCAGGCCATGCCACAGGAGCCACGTGCCATGTGCATGCCACCTGAGCTGGACTAGGCCATGCCACAGGAACCACGTGCATGCCACCTGAGCCGGACCAGGCCATGCCACAGGAGCCACGTGCCATGTGCATGCCACCTGAGCTGGACCAGGCTGTACTACAGGAGCCACACCACCTGAGCCGGCCAGGCCATGCCACAGGAGCCACGTGCCATGTGCATGCCACCTGAGCTGGACCAGGCTGTACTACAGGAGCCACACCACCTGAGCCGGGCCAGGCCATGCCACAGGAGCCACGTGCCATGTGCATGCCACCTGAGCTGGACCAGGCTTTACCACAGGAGCCACACCACCTGAGCCGGGCCAGGCCATGCCACAGGAGCCACGTGCCATGTGCATGCCATCTGAGCTGGACCAGGCTGTACCACAGGAGCCACACCACCTGAGCCGGGCCAGGCAGTATCCCAGGGCCCAAGCACACACTACCTCAGAGCCCTGTCATTGGGTGAGAGGGCAGAGCTGTAAGTGTGACAGGGAGGGAGAGCGTCGCAACCATAGTCCGCTTTCCCGTCCTCATCCCCCCAGGCCTCCTGCCTACGGAGCCGCTCCCGCAGGAACAGCTCTGCCCATCCCTGCAGGTGCTCCCTGGATCTGCCAGCTCCTCCTTTTGGGGGGCAGCAAGGTGTCTAGCTAAGAGTGCTGCAGGGTGGAGGGGACCCCAAGGAGGCTGTGAAGCACCGGCCATGGCTCACCCCCAGGCTGACTGCAGGGCTGACGAGGGCCCACACCAAGATGTGGCTGTTCTAGAGGCTTTTAGTAACGAGCTTAGTGGTTGCCATGGAAACCACCGTGCATCTTTAGCGTCTCCCAGGGGGTAGACGTAACATCCGGTGGAACTTTGACCAGAGTCTGTCGCCTCTTCCGCGGGTGTCCCGGGTAGTGAGGCATGACGGGCCCGAGCACATGGCTGTGGCTGCCCCCAGCTCTGTCACACGGCCACCCTGGGGAGGCAGGCACAGCCACCTGTCAGGCACCAGCCTGTGGCACCTCAGAAGCATGGCCCCCAGACTGTCCTCACTGTCTGGGCAGCCATCGTGGGATTCCTTGTGACAAAGATCCCAGGGCCCAAAGACAGAGCCTGGAAGATTCCAGAACAAGAGGTGGGCATATATTCACAGTTGCCAGGGGAGGGATCGACCCAAACATGCCCTGACAGACCAACGGACAGGCAGGGCACGGCACGCACAAGCAGTGCCATTGGCTTGGGTCGTGGGGAGGAGGGACTCCCAAGCATGCTGCCAGCGGGGTGACCTCATGGACACAGGGCTGTGTGGAGGTTACAGAGACGGCACCTGTGAGCCCACCCGGACCTGAGCGTGGGGTGGGGATGGAGCCTCAGGGCCGTGGGAAGGTTATGGAGACGTTGCCCGTGTGTCTGCTGGGGCCTGAGCGTGGAGGTAGAGGATGGAGCCATCAGGGCCGTGGGGCAGTGGCAGAGGCTGGTGGTGTGTGTGTCGGGTATAAGGGTATGGGGTAGCAGAGCCCTGTGTCAGCGACGCCTGCACAGCCACGTGAGCCTCTGTGACTGAATGAACACTCCAGCAAGTTTGATGCTACGCAGTCTGCCACGTTGAGGAAATGTGCAGGCCAGAGTGTGCATGGCACACTGTGCTTTCACTGCAGCACTGGCATTTCGCACGGGCACCAGTTCTTGTCCCGGCAGCCCCACTTCCCATCCAGCTCCCTGCTGTGGCCTGGGAAAGCAGTCAAGGATGGCCCAAAGCCTTGTAACCCTACATCCACATGGGACACCTGGAAGAAGCTCCTGGCTCCTGGTTCAGATGGGCTCAGCTCTGGCCATTGCGGCCATTTAGGGTGTGACACAGCAGGTGGAAGATCTCTCTCTCATGAGGACTCGGGAGAGCGGGACATGGTCACCTCAGAGCTTCAGCTGGAGTGGCCGGCAGCCCGCTCAGCCGGCCCATTGGCAGGTGCCCCAGCTGTGTGAAATGCGGCAGAAGGGCTGCTGGGCAACAGGGCTGCTGGGCAACAGGGCTGCCTGCACTTGGGGCACCAGCAGTTGTGGGCGGGCAGGCCCAGCGGTGGGGACAGCAGGTGGAGCAGGCACAGATCCCGGATGGCCGAGAGGGCCCCAGGAAAGCAGGAAGGCAAGCGAGCGAGGAAACACCCAGCACACAAGCTAACAAGCCGGCAGGGGCGAGCGTGACCCCGATTTCACCAGGAGGAAGCAGCGAGGAGCAGACTACCAGCGAGAAGAAACGTGGAGCCCTGATGCTGGAGGGGAGCGGGCAGGTGGAAACCAGACGAGTTCTGCTTCAGGAAGGGTCGGAGAACGGGGCACCTGAGGAGGCAGAGGAAGAGGAAGGGAACGAGGAGCTGACGCTGATCACAGAGTAAATGCAACCCAGCAGTCAGGAAGGCCTGACTCTGCAGGCCAAGCTGCAAGTGGCTGGCTGGCTCAGGCACACACACACATGCACACGTGGGCACACACAGAGAGACCAGCAAGCCGAGATGCGTATCCGTGGTGCTCAGTCCATTGTCCACCAAGTTGGGAAAAACTCTTTGCAAATCACATCATTAGCAGCGTCTACAAAGTCTCATCAACGGAGAGGTAGAACACAGAAACCACACATGTCCAGGCCACAGGACCATGACTCTCAGGCCAGCAGGGAACCACACAGCACAGGACCAGCACACGCAGGCTAGCAAGGGACTACTCAGCACAGGACCAGTGCATACCCGTCAGCCGGGAACCACAGAGCACAGGACCAAGACATGCAGGCCAGAGGGAACCACAAGGCACAGGAGCAGGGACACGCAGGCCAGCAGAGCACCACACAGCACAGCACCACTACATGGAGGCCAGCAAGGCACCACACGGCACAGGACCAGGACATGCAAGCCAGCAGTTCCACACAGCACAGGACCAGAGACATGGAGCCCAGCAGTGCACCAAATAGCACAGGACAAGTACATGCTGGCCAACAGGGCACCACACGGTACAGGATCAGGACATGCAGGTCAGCAGGATACCACAAGTCACAGGAGCAGGGCAAAGAGGGCAAACAGGGTACCACAAGGCTCAGGACCAGGGACACGCAGGCCTGCAGAGCACAACACAGCACAGCACTGGGACATGGAGGCTACCAGGGCATCACATTGCACAGCACCAAGACATTCAGGCAAGCAGGGCACCACACGGCACAGTACCAAGACACGCAGGTCAGCAGGGCAACTCACAGCAAAGGACCAGGACATGCAGGCCAGCAGGGCACCAAACAGCATAGGACCAGGACATGAAGGCCAGCAGGGCACCATGCAACACAGGACCAGGACATGAAGGCCAGCAGGTGACCAACAGCACAGGACCAGGACATGCAGGCCAGCAGGGCACCACATAGCACAAAACCAGGACATGCAGGCCAGCAAAAAACCACACAGCACAAGACCAGGACACGCAGGCCAGCAAAAAACCACACGGCCCAAGACCAGGACACGCAGGCCAGCAGGGCACCACATTGCACAGGACCAGGGCACGGAGTCCAGCAGGGCACCACAAGCCACAGGAGCAGGACATGCAGCTCAGCAGGGTACCACACAGCATAGGACCAGGGACATGGAGGCCAGAAGGCACCACACAGAACAGGACCCGGACATGCAGGCTAGAAGGGGAACACACAGCACAGGACAAGGACACGCAGTTCAGCAGGGCACCACAAAACACAAGACAAGGACAGTCAGGGCATCAGGGCACCACACGGACAGGTCTAGGACATGGAGGCCAGCAGGGCACCACAGAGGCAGGACCAGGACACACAAGCCAGCAAGGCACCAGACAGCAGAGGACCAGGACACACAGGACAGCACAGAACCACACAGCACAGGACCAGGAATGTAGGCCAGCAGTGTACCACACAGCACAGACATGGACCTGAAGGACAGCAGGGCAACACATGGCACAGGAAGAGGACAAACAGAATGGCGGGGCACTGCACAGTGCAGGATAAAACATACATCCCAGGAAGGGAACACACAGCACAAGAAAAGGGACACACAGGAAAGCAGGGCACCACACGGCACAGGACCAGAGTACGCAGGCCAGCAGAGCAGAACACAGCACAGGAGCAGGACATGGAGGCCGCAGGGCATCACATTGCACAGGAACAAGACATTCAGGCTGGGAAGGCACCACACGGCACAGAACCAGGGACATAAATGCCAGCACGTGACCACACAGCACAGGACCAGGACACACAGGCCTGCAGGGCACCACACGGTAAAGGACTACGAAATGCAGGCCAGCAGGGGAACACACAGCACAGGAACAGAGACACGCAAGCCAGCAGGGCACCACACAGCACAGGAAAAAACATGGAGCCCAGCAGGAGAACACACAGCACAAGAACAGGGACACGCAGGCCAGCAGGGGAACACACAACACAGGACCAGGACATGCAGGCCAGTAGGGCACCAAGGAACATTGGAGCAGGACACGCAGGCCAACAGGGCACAATACGGCACAAGACCAGGACACATAGGCCCGTAGGGCATACTCGGCAAAAGACCGGGACACGCAGGCCAGCAGGGCATCATTCGGCACAAAAACGGACATGCAGGCCAGCAGGGGACCACACGGCACAGGACCAGGACACGCAGTCCAGCAGAGCACCACACAGCACTGGAGCAGGACACGAAGGCTTGCAGGGCACCACACAGCACAGAACAAGGTACAGGCTGGCCAGCAGGGCACCACACAGCACGGGACCAAGACATGAAGGCCAGCAGTGGAGCACACAGCACAAGACAAGGACCTGAAGGACAGCAGGGCAACACATGGCACAGGACCAGGACACGCAGAACGGCAGGGCACCACACAACACAGGACCAGGACACACAGGCCAGCAGGGGAAAACGCAGCACAGAACCAGGATATGCAGGCAAGCAGGGTACGCAACAGCACAGGACCAGTACATGCCGGTCAGCACGGGACCACACAGCACAGGACCAGGACACACAGGCGAGCAGGGCACCACAAGTAACAGGACACACAGGCGAGCAGGGCACCACAAGGCACAGGACAGGGATATGTAGGCCAGCAGGATACCACAAGTCACAGGACCAGGACATGCGGAGCAAACTGGGTAACACAAGGCACAAGACCAGGGACACGCAGGCCAACAGGGCAACACATGGCACAAGACCAGGACACGCAGGCCAGCAGGGCAACACACGGCAAAGGACCGGGACACGCAGGCCAGCAGGGCATCACACTGCAAGAACCAGGGACATGGATGCCAGCAGTAGACCACACGGCCCAGGACCAGGACATGCAGGCCTGCAGGGCACCAAACAGCACAGGACCGGGACAGAAAGGCGAGCAGGGTAACACAGCACAGGACTAGGACACGCAGGCCATCAGGGCACCAAGAGTTCAAAAACGGACATGCAGGCCAGCAGGGGACCATACGGCACAGGACCAGGACACGCAGTCCACAGGGCACCACATAGCATTGGAGCAGGACACGAAGGCTTGCACACAGCATAAGACAAATACCTGAAGGACAGCAGGGCACCACATGGCACAGGAAGAGGACACGCAGAACGGCAGGGCACCACACAACACAGGACCAGGACACATGCCAGGACATGAAGGGCAGCATGGCACCACATGGCACAGGAACAGGGACATGGAGGCCAGCAGGGTACCACACGGTATAGGACCATGACACACGTGCCAGCAAGTCACCACACAGCACAGGAATAGAACATGCAGGCCAGCAGTGTACCACAAATCACAGGACCTGCACATGGAGGCCAGCATGGCACAAATGGCACAAGACCATGACACTGTGTCCAGCAGAGTACAACATGGCACAAGACCAGGACACGCAGCCAGCAGGGCACCACACAGCACAAATCCAAGGACATGAATGCCAGCATGTGGCCACACAGCACAGGACCAGGACACTCAGTCCAGCAGGGCACCGCACAGCACTGGACCAGGACACGCAGGCCACAAGTGCACCACACAGCACAGAATTAAGGAAAGGGTAGCCAGCATTTGACGACACAGCACAGGACCAGGACATGAAGGTCAGCAGTTTACCACAAGGCACAGAACCAGGACATGCAGGCCAGCAGTGCAACACAGCACAGGAACAGGGACACGGAGGCCATCAGGGCACCACACGGCACAGGACCAGGACAATGCAGGCAAGAGGAGACCACACGGCACATGACCAGGGACATGCATGCCAGCAGGGCAACACACGGCACAGGACAAGGTCACAAAGGCAAGCAGGAACGACACAACACAGGAACAAAACATGAAGGCCGGCAAGGCACCACACAGCACAGGACCAGGACATGGAGGCCTGCAGGGCAACACACAACACTGGACCAAGACGTCCAGGCCAGCAGGTGACCACAAGGCACCGGACCAGGACACGCAGGCGAGCAGGGGATCATACGGCACAGGACCAGGAATATGCACTACAACACGGGACCACACAGAACATGACCATTACACGAAGGACAGCAGGACAACACACAGCACACAACAGAGACACATAAGCAAGCATGGCACCACATGGCACAGGACTAGGGACATGAAGGCCAGCAGGGAACCACACAGCACAGGACCAGAACATGGAGGTCAGCAGGGCACCATACGGAAAAGGACCAGGACACACACGCGAGCAGGGCACCACATGGCACAGAACCAGGATACGCAGGACATCAGGGCACCACACAGCACAGGACAAAGACACTCAGGCCAGCAGGGCACCACACAGCACAAGGACCAGGGACATACAGGCCAGCAATGCATAACACAACAGAGGACCAGGACACACAGGCCAGCAGGGCACCAAACAGCAGAGGACCAGGACACACAGGACAGCACAGAACCGAACAGCACACGAAGAGGACATTCAGGCCAGCAGTGTAGCGCACAGCACAGGAAGAGGACACGCAGGCCAGTAGGGGACCACACAACACACGACCAGGACATGCATGCCAGAAGAGGAACACAAATCACAGGACCAGAGACACGCAGGCCAGCAGGACACCACACAACACAGGACCAGGACATGCAGGCCAGCAGTGCACCACACAGCACCGGACCAGGGACATAAATGCCAGCAGGGGCACGACACAATACAGGACCAGAGACACGTAGGCCAAGGGGACCACACGGCACAGACGAGGACTTACAGGCCAGCAGGGTACCAAGGAGCACAGGACCAGGACATGAAGGCCAGCAGGGCACCACAGGGCACAGGATCAGGACATGCAGGCCAGCAGTGTACCACATGGCAGAAGACCAGGACACGTGGGCCAGCAGGGCACCATACGGCACAGAGCCAGGGACATGATTGCCAGCAGGGCACCACACAGCAAATATCCAGGACACAAAATCCAGCAGGGCACCACAAAGCACCTTACCAGGACACACAGGAAAGCAGGGCACAACTTAAAAAAGGACCAGGAACATGAAGGCCAGCAGTACACCACATAGCACAGATAAAGGGACAGGGTGGTCAGCAGTTGACCAAAGGCACAGGAACAGGACCTTCAGGCCAGCAGGGCAACACACATAGAGGTCCAGGACACGCAGCCAGCAGGGCGCCACACGGCAGAGGACAGGGTCACGCAAGCCAACAGGTCACCACATAACCCAGGACCAGGACATGCAGGCCAGCATTCCACAATGCACATGACCAGGGACATGGAGCCCAGCAGGGCACCACACATCAGAGGACCAGGACATGCTGGCCAGCAATGCAACTAAGCACAGGAGCAGAACACTGTGTCCAGCAGGCTACAACATGGCACAGGACCAGGACATGCAGGCCAGCAAAGGACCACAAGCACAGGACCAGGGACATGCATTCCAGCAAGGGAACACATGGCACAGGACCAGGAACATGGAGGCCAGCAGGGCACCACACATCACAGGACCTGGACACGCAGACCAGCAGGTCATCACACGGCAAAGGACTTCTACATGCTGTCCAGCACGGCAACACACGGCACAGGACCAGGACACACAGGCCAGCAGGGGCACGACACGGCTCAGGACCAGGACACGTAGGCCAGCAGCGTACCACACGGCACAGGACCAGGATATAAAGGCCAGCAAGGCAACACACGGCACAGGAGAAGGACACTGTGTCCAGCAGGGCACCACCCAGCACAGGACCAGGGACATGGAGGCCAGCAGGGAACGACACAGCAATGGACCAGGACACGCAGGCCAGCAGGTCACCACACGGCAAAGGACCAGGACACGCAGGCCAGGAGGGCACCACACGGCACAGGAGCAGGACTTGCAAGCCAGCAGTTCCACAAACCACAGGACCAGGGTGTTGGAACCCAGAAGGGCATCACACACAATAGACCAGTACTTGCTGGCCAACAGTAGAACACAGCACAGGACCAGGAAACAAAGTCTAGCAGGGTACCTCACGCAAAAGGAGCAGGACATGGAGGCCAGCAGGATACCAAAAGTCACTAGAACATTACATGCAGGGCAAACAGGGCACCACAAGGACAGAACCAGGGACACGCAAGCCAGCAGGCACCACACGGCACAGGACCAGGACACGCAGGCCAGCAGGGCACCACACGGCACAGGACCAGGACATGCAGGCAAGCAGGGCACCACACTTCACAGGACAAGGACCAAAGGACAGCAGGATACAACACAGCACAGGAATAGGACCTGCAGGACAGTAAGGGAACACACAGCACAGGACTTGGGCATGCAGGCCAGCAGGGTAAAACACAGCACAGGACCTGCGACATGCAGGACAACAGGGTAACACACAACACAGCAATAGGACACGCAGGAAAGCAGGGCATCACACAGCACAACCAGGACATGCAGGGCAGCATGGCACGACACGGCACAGAACCAGGACATGCAGGGCAAACAGTGTACCACAAGGACAGGACCAGTGACACTCAGGCCAGTAGGGCACAACACAGCCCAGGACCAGGACACGCAGGCCAGCAGGACACCACACGGCACAAGAACAGGGACACGCAGGCCAGAAGGGCACCACACAACACAGGACCAGGTAAATGAATGCCTGCAGGTCACCATACAGCCCAGGACCAGGGACATGAACGCCAGCAGGGAACACACAGCACAGGACCAGAGACATGGAGGGCAAAGGCAACATACGATATAGGACAAGGACATGCAAGCCAACAGAGCACCAAAGAGCACAGGACAAGGACACGCATTAAGCCGGGGAACACAGCACAGGACCAGGACACACAGGAAAGCAGGGCACCACACAGCACAGGACCAAGGACATTGACACCAGCAGGGACCCACACAGCACAACAACGCAACATGGAGGTCAGCCGGCCACCACATGACCCAGGACCAGGGACATGAAGGCCAGCAGTATACCACAGAGTACAGACAAAAGGACAGGGTAGGCACCAGTTGACCACAAGGCACAGGAACAGGACAAGAAGGCCAGCAGGGCACCACACGGCCCAAGACCAGGACAAACAGGCCAGCAGGGGCACGACATGGCTCAGGACCAGGACATGTAGGCCAGCAGCGTACCACACGGCACAGGACCAGGATGTGAAGGCCAGCAAGGCACCACACGGCACAGGAGTACACTGTGTCCTGCAGGGCTCTACCCAGCACAGGACAAGGGACATGGAGGCCCAGGGGACCACAAGGCACAGGACCAGGACATGCCGGCCAGCAGGGCACCACAGAGCACAGGACCAGGACGTGCAAGCCAGCAGGTGACCACATGGTACAAGACCATGACACGTGGGCCAGCAGGGCACCACACAGGACAGGACCAGGACATGCAGGCCAACAAGGCAACAAATAGCACAGTACAAGGACAAGCAATTCAGCAGGGCACCACACAACACAGGACCAGGACACTCAGGCCATCAGGGCACTACACGGACAGGACCAGGACATGCAGGCCAGCAGGGCATCACAATGCACAGGACCAGGACACACAGGCCAGCAAGGCACCACACAACAGAGGACCAGGACACACAGGACAGCACAGACCCACACAGCACAGGACCAGAACATGCAGGCCAGCAGTGTACTACACAGCACAGGAACAAGCCACGCAGGCCAGCAGGGAAACACACAGCAAAGGACCAGGACACACAGGCCAGCAGGGGAACAGAAATCACAGGACCAGAGACACCCAGGACAGCAGGGCACCAAACAATACAGGTCAGGAATGCAGGCAAGCAGTGCACCACACAAAACAGGACCAGAGACATAAATGCTGGCAGGGGCACGACAAGGCACAGGATAAGGAAACACTGACATGCAGGGAACCAAACAGCACTGGACCTGGACGCACAGGGAAGCAGGGGAACACAGCACAGAACAAGTGACATCAGTTGACCACACGGCACAGAACCAACACATGAAGGCCAGTAGGGCACCACACGGCACAGGACCAGGACACTCAAGCAGGCAGGGAACCACAAGGCACAGGAAAAGGACATGCAAGCCAGCACTACAGCACAGCACAGGAACAGGGACATGCAGGTCAGCAGGGCAGCACACAACACAGGACCAGGACTTGGAGTCCAGCAGGGCACAATACGGCACATGACCAAGGACATGGAGGCCAGCAGGGCACCACACATCACAGGACCAGGACATACAGTCCAGAGGGGTACATATGGTAGAGGACCATGGACATGAAGGACAGCAGGGCACCCCACAGCACAGGACCAAGGACATTGACACCAGCAGGGACCCACACAGCACAACAACGCCACATGGAGGTCAGCCGGACACCACATGACCCAGGACCAGGGACATGAAGGCCAGCAGTATACCACAGAGTACAGACAAAAGGACAGGGTAGGCACCAGTTGACCACAAGGCACAGGAACAGGACAAGAAGGCCAGCAGGGCACCACATGGCCCAGGACCTAGACATGTAGGCCAGCAGGGGCACGACATGGCTCAGGACCAGGACATGTAGGCCAGCAGCGTACCACACGGCACAGGGCCAGGATATTAAAGCCAGCAAGGCACCACACGGCACAGGAGAAGTACACTGTGTCCAGCTGGGCTCTACCCAGCACAGGACAAGGGACATGGAGGCCAGCACGGGCACGACACAGCACTGGACCTGGACACACAGGGAAGCAGAGGAACACAGCACAGAACTAGTGACATCAGTTGACCACACGGCACAGAACCAACACATGAAGGCCAGTAGGGCACCACACAGCCCAGGGCCAGATACGCAGGGCAGCAGGGCACCACACGGCACAGGACCAGGACACGCAGGCCAGCAGTGTACCACAGCACAGGAATAGGACACTCATGCAGGCAGGGAACCACAAGGCACAGGAAAAGGACATGCAAGCCAGCACTGCAGCACAGCACAGGAACAGGGACATGCAGGTCAGCAGGGCAGCACACAACACAGGACCAGGACTTGGAGTCCAGCAGGGCACAATACGGCACATGACCATGGACATGAAGGACAGCAGGGCACCACACAGCACAGGACCACGCCATGAACCCCAGCAGAGCACCAAACGGCACAGGACAAGGAATATAGAGGCCAGCGGCACCACCAAGCACAGCACTAGGACATGCAGGCCAGCAGGGGAAGACACAGCACAACACCAGAGACACGAAGGAAGCAGGGCACCACACAGCACCAGAAATGACATGCATGCCAGGAGGGGAACACAAGGCACAAGACCAGGACACGTAGGCTAACAGGTCATCATATGGCAAAGGACCGGGACACGCAGGCCAGCGGGGCACCAACAGCACAGACCCAGAAAATGCAGGCCAGCAGGAAACCACATAGCACAGGACCAGGACACACAGGCCAGCAGGGGACCACACAGATCTGGAACAGGACAAGCAGCCAGCAGGGCACCACACAGCACAGAACCAGGGACAGGGTGGCGAGCAGTTGACCACACGGTGCAGGACCTGGATGTGAAGGCTTGCAGGGCACCACACAGCACTGCACCAGGAAGCGCAGGCCTGCAGGGCACCACACAGCACAGGACCAGGACACGCAGGCCAGCAGGGCACCACACGGCACAGGACCAAGACTTGGAGGCCAGCAGGGCACCACACGGCACAAAAAAGGACACGCAGGCCAGCAGGGCACCATACAACACAGGACCAGGACATGCAAGGCAACAGAGCACCAAAGAGCACAGGAATAGGACACGCAGGCAAGCAGGGCACCACACAGCACAGGACCAGGACACACAGGAAAGTAGGGCACCACACAGCACAAGGGCACAACACGCAGGTCAGCAGGGCACCACTTGACGCAGGACGAGGACATGAAGGCCAGCAGCACACCACACAGCACACATAAACGGACAGGGTGGTCTGCAGTTGACCCCAAGGCACAGGAAAAGGACATTAATGTCAGCAGGGCACCACACAGCAGAGGACCAGTACATTCAGGCAACAAGGCACCACACAGCACAAGACCAGGACACGCAGGCCTGCAGGGCACCACACGGCACAGGACCAGGACCTGCAAGCCAGCAGTTCCACATAATAGAGGACCATGGACATGGAGCCAAGCAGGGCACCACAGAGCTCAGGACCAGTACATGCTGGACAGCAGGGCACCATACAGCAGAAGAACAGGACATTGTGTCCAGCAGGGTATAACACGGAACAGGACAAGGGATATGCAGTCCAACATGGTATCACACGGCACAGGACCAGGACACCCCGGCAGCAGGGCACCACAAAGCACTGGATCAAGCCATGCAGGCCAGCAGGGCACCACAAGGCACCGACAAGGACACGCAGATGTGCAGGGTACAGCACACGGCACAGGACCAGGACATGCAGGGCTGCAGGCTGGGCACCACACAGCACAGGACCAGGAAATGCAGGGCAAACAAGGTACCACGAGGCCTAGGACGAGGGACGTAGGCCAGCAGGACACCACACAGCACAGGACGAGGACACACAGACATGCAGCACCACACAGCAAAGGACCTGGACACACAGGCTACCAGGGGAACACAGCACAGGACTAGAACACGCAGGCCATCAGGGCAGCAAACAGCACATAACCCAGAAATGCAGCCAGCAGTTGACTACACGGCGCAGGACCAAGACTTGCAGGCCAGCAGGGCACAACACAGCACAGAACCAGGACTCTCAGGGCAGCAGTGTACCACATAGCACAAAAATAGTACACGGAAAGAAACGGGATACGCAGGCTAGCAGGGCACTATACGGCACAGAACCAGGGACATTAATGCTAGCAGGTGACCACATGGCACAGGACAAGGGCACACAAGCCAGTTGGGCATCACAAGGCACTAAACCAGGAACATGGAGGCCAGCAGGGTACAACAGAGCACAATAAAAGGACACGTAGGCCAGCAGAGAACAACATGTTTTAGGACCAGGATACCCAGGCCAGCAGGGCACAACATGGCATAGGACCTGGACACGAAACACAGCAGGGCACCTCACAGCACAGGACCACGACACGCCGGTCAGCAGGGCACCACACAGCACAAGACCGAGACATGAAGGCCAGAAGTATACCACACAGCATAGGACCAGGACCCTCATGGCAGCAGGGCACCACACGGCACAGGACCAGGACATGGAGGCCAGAAGGGCACCACACAGCAATGCACAAAGACATGCAGGCCAGCAGGGCACCACACATCACAGGATCAGTACACGGGGGCCAACAGGGCAACACACAGCACAGGACCAGGGAAATGGAGCCCAGCAGGGCACCACACAGCACAGGGCCAGGACATGCAGGACAGCAGGGGCCCACACAGCAGAGGAATAGGACACGCAGAACATCAGGGCACCACACAGCACAGGACCAGTACATGTAGGCCAGCAGGGCACCACCGAGCACAGGGCCAGGACATGCAGGCTTGCAGGGTACCACAAGGCACAGGAACAGGACATCAAGCCAGCAGTGCAACTCAGCACAGGAACTGGACACGCAGGCCATCAGGGCACCACGCAGCACAGGAACAGGTACATGTAGGCCAACAGGGCACCACCGAGTACGGGACCAGGACACGTAGGCCACAGGGGCCCGACACGTCTCAGGACAAGGATACGCAGGTCAGCAGGGCACCACACAGCACAGGACCAGGACACGCAAGACAGTAGGGCATCACACGCCTCAGGTCCAGGACATGCAGGCCAGCCTGGCTCACACACGGCACAGGACCAGGGACATGGAAGCCAGCAGGGACATTACGGCACTGGACCAAGGACATTGAGGCCGGCAGGGTACCACACAGCACAGGACCAGGACATGGTGTCCAGCATGGCACCACACAGCACTGGACCAAGACGTGCAGGCCAGTGGGGCACCACATGGCACCGGACCAAGACACAAGGCCAGCAGGTGAACATACTGCACTGGACCAGGAATATGCACTGAAACATGGGACGACACAGAACAGGACCAGGACACGCAGGACAGCAAGACACCACACAGCACAGAACAGAGACACACAGGCCAGCAGGGCACACATGGCACAGGACTAGGGACATGGTGTCAGCAGGGAACTTCACGGCACAGGACCAGGACACGCAGGCCAGAGGGGACCACACGGCACAGGACCAGGATATGCAGCCAGCAAAGGACGACACTGCACAGGAACAGTGACATGCAGGCCAGAGGGGACCACAGGGCACAAGACCAGGATCATGCAGGCCAGCAGGGCACAATAAGGCACAGGGTCAGGAAATGCAGGAGAGGACGAGCACGACACGGCTCATGACCAGGACAGGTAGGCCAGTAGGGCAGCACACGGTACAGGACCAGGAACCCTCAGCCCAGCAGGGCACCACACGGCACAGGACAAGGACATGGAGGCCAGCAAGAAACCACACAGCACAGGAAGAGGACACGTAAGCCAGCAAGCACCGCACAGCACAGGAACTGCACATGGAAACCATCAGGGCAATACATGGCACAGGAACAAATCCTGAAGGTCAGCAGGGGACCATAAGGCACAGGACCAGGACACACAGGGCAACAGGGCAGCAAACAGCACAAAACCCGCAAATGCAGGCCAGCTGTTGACCACACGGCACAAGACCAAGATTTGCAGGCCAAAGGCACCACACATGACAGGACCATGACGGGCAGGAGAGGGTGCCACACGGCACAGGTTCAGGGACATGAAGGCCAGCAGGGCATCACACAACACAGGACCAGGACACGCAGTCCAGCAGGCACCACACAGCACAGTACCTGCGCATGCGAACCAGCACGACACAACCAGGCACTGTAAGTAAACATGAAGGCCAGCAATGAACCACACAGCACAGGACCAGGACATGCAAGCCAGAGGGGAACACACAGCACATGACCAGAGATACGCAGGCCAGCAGGGCACCACAAAGCACAGAACCAGGGACATGAATGCTACCAGGGCACCACACGGCACAGGACCATTACAAACAGGCATGGAGGGCACAACACTGCACAGGACCAAAACACCAAGGCCAGCAGGGCACCACACGGCACAGGACAAGGACACACAGACCAGCAGGCCACGACACACCACAGAACAAGGACATGTAGGGCAGCAGGGCATCACACAGCACAGGACCAGGACACACAGGCCAGCAGGGCACCACATGGCACAGGACAGGGACATGGAGGCCAGCAGGACCCCACACTGCTCAGGAACTGCACATAGAAACCAGCATGGCATTACCCGGCACAGGAACAAATCCTGAAGATCAGCAGGGAAACACACAGCACTGGACTAGGATCCGCAGGCCTGCAGGGCAACACACAACACAGAACCAGGACATGCAGTCTAGCAGGGCACCACACAGTACAGGAATAGGACACGCAACCCAGCAAGGGACAACACAGCAAAGGACCAAAACATGCAGGCCAGCAAGGGACCACACACAGCACAGGACCAGGACACGCAGGAAAACAGGGACCACACGACATAGGACCAGGACATGCAGGCCAGCAGGGCACCACAGAGCACCGGAACAGGACACTCAGGCCAGCAGGGCACCAAACGGCACAAGACCAAGACACATAGGCCAGCAGGGCATCACACGGAAAAAGAACGGGACACGCACGCCAGCCGGGCACAGAACCAGGAACATAAATGCTAGCATGGCACCACACGGTACAGGACCAGGACACACAGACATGCAGGGCACCACACAGCACAAGAACCCTCACACACAGGCTAACAGGGGCACAGGACTAGGACACGCAGGACAGCAGTGCAGCAAACAGCACACAACCCGCACATGGAGGCCAGCAGTTGATCACACGGCACAGGACCAAGACTTGGAGGCCAGCAGGGCACCACACATGACAGGACCAGGACGGGCAGGCGAGAGGTGACCACATGGCACAGGTTCAGGGACATGCATGCCAGCAGGGCACGACACAGCACAGGACCAAAACATGCAGGCCAGCAGGGGAACACATGGCACAGGACCAGAGACATCGAGGCCACCAGGGCATCACACAACAGAGGACCCGGACACGCAGTCTAGCAGGCACCACACAGCATAAGACCAAGACGTGCAGGCCAGCAGGGCAACACAAAGCACTGGACCAGGACATGCAGGCCAGCAGTTGATGAAACGGCACAGGACCAAGACTTGGAGGCCAGCAGGGCACCACACAGCACAGGACCAGGACCGGCAGGCAAGAGGGGAACACACAGCACTGGATCAGGACACGTAGGCCAGCATGACACCACACAGCACAAAACAAGGAATAGGGTGGCCAGCAATTGACCACACAGCACAAACAGGACTTGAAGGCCAACAGGGTACCACACAGCACAGTACCAGGACACTCAGGCCAGCAGGGCACCACATGGCACAGGACAAGGTCACGCAGAGCAGCAGGGCAAAACACTGCACAGGACAAGAACACAGCAAATTGGGCACCGCAAAGCCCAGAATTAGGACACGCAGGCCAGAAGCGCACCACACGGAACAGAACCAGGACATGCAGGCCAGCATGGCAGCACACTGCATAGGACCAGGACAAACAGGCCAGCAGGACACCACACAGCTCAGGACCAGGACATGTAGTCCAGCAGTGCACCACATGGCACAAGAGAAGAACATGCAGGCCAGCAGGGCACCAC
The DNA here is from genome assembly GCF_017591425.1 of Ochotona curzoniae. Classification (NCBI taxonomy): domain Eukaryota; kingdom Metazoa; phylum Chordata; class Mammalia; order Lagomorpha; family Ochotonidae; genus Ochotona; species Ochotona curzoniae. The sequence continues at coordinate 13,079 of NW_024464933.1, read as the reverse complement.
AAGAAACAGGACTAGGAACATGGAGGCCAGCAGGGCACCACACAGCACAGGACCAGGACACATGGGCAAGCAGGGCACCACACAGCACAGGACAACGACACGCAGGGCAGCAATGCACCACACGACACAGACAAAGACATGCAGGCCAGCACGGCACCACTCATCATAGGGCCAAGACACGCAGGTCCACCAGGGACCACACGGCACATGACCAGGGACATGCAGGCCAGCAGACCACCATGCAGCACATGACCAGGACATGGATTCCAGCAGGTTACCACATGGTACATGACCAAGGACATGGAGGCCAGCAGGCACCACAAATCACATGGCCAGGAGATGAAGGCCAGCAGAGCACCAAACGGCACAGGACAAGGAATATAGAGGCCAACTGGGCACCGCACAGCCCAGGACCAGGAAACACAGGCCAGCAGGTACCACCAAGCACAGCACTAGGACATGCAGGCCAGTAGGGGAACATACAGCACAAGATCAGAGACACGAGGGAAGCAGGGCACCACACTGTACGGGACCAGGACACGCAGGCCAGGAGGGGAACACACAGCACAAGACCAGGACACGTAGGCTAGCAGGTCATCATATGGCAAAAGACCAGGACACGCAGGCCAGCAGGGCACCAACAGCACAGAAGCAGGGACAGGGTGGCGAGTAGTTGACCACACGGCGCAGGACCAGGATGTGAAGGCTAACAGGGCACCACACAGCACTGCACCAGGATGAGCAGGCCAGCAGGGCACCACACGGCACAGAAACAGGACATGCAGTGCAAACAGGGTACCACAAGGCACAGGACAAGGCTCGCCGGCCAGCAGGGCACCACACAGCACAGGACCAGGAAACGCAGGCCAGCAGGGCACCGCACGGCACAGGACCATGGACATGACGGCACCAGGTTACCTGACAGCACAAAACAAGGACACGCAGGCCAGCAGGGCACCACACAGCACAGGACCATGGACATGCAGGCCAACAGGTTACCACACAGCACAGCACCAGGACACACAAGCCAACAGAGCACCAAAGTGCACAGGAACAAGACACGCAGGTAAGCAGTGGAACAAAGCACAGGACCAGGACACACAGGAAAGCAGGGCACCACACAGCACAAGGCCACAACACGTATGACAGCAGGACACCAGTTGACGCAGGACGAGGACATGAAGGCCAGTAGTACACCACAGAGCACACATAAACCGACAGGGTGGTCTGCAGTTGACCCCAAGGCACAGGAAAAGACATTAAGGTCAGCAGGGCACCACACAGCACAGGACCAGCATATGAAGGCAACAAGGCACCACACAGCAAAAGACTAGGACATGCAGGCCTGCAGGGCACCACAAGGCACAGGACCACGACATGCCGGGCAGCAGGGGATCACATGCACAGGAACATGGACATGGGGGCCAGCTGGGCACCACAAGGCACCGGACAAGGACATGAAGGCCAGCAGGGCACCACACGGCACAGGACCACAACATGAAGGACAGTAGGGCACCACACGGCACAGGACAAGGTCACGCAGAGCAGCAGGGCAAAACACTGCACAGGAACATGGACATGGGGGCCAACAGGGCACCACAAGGCACCGGACAAGGACAAGCAGGCCAGCAGAGCACCACACTGCACAGGACCAAGCCATGCAGGCCAGCGTGGCACCACACTTCAAAGGACCAGGACACGCAGGCCTGCAGGGGACCACACGGAACAGTACCAGGGATAGCAGTCCAACATGGAACCACACAGCACAGGACCAGGACAAACTGGTGAGCAGGGCACCACACAGCACAGGACCAGGACACGTAGGCCAACAGGGAACCACAGAGCACGGGACCAGGACACGCCGGCCAGCAGGATACAACAAGTCACAGACAAGAACATGCAGGGCAAACAGGGCACAATACGGCAAGGACGAGGACATGCAGGCCATCAGGGCACCACACAGCACAGCACCAAGACATGCAGGCCACCAGGGCACCACACAGCACAGCACAAAGACATCCAGGCCAGCAGGGCTCCACATGGCAGGGACCAGCACACGCAGGCCAGCAGGGCACCACACAGCATTGGACCAGGACACGCAGACCAGCAAGGCACCACAGAGACAGGAATAGGACATGGAGGCCAGCAGGACCACACGGCACTGGACCAGGACATGCAGGCCAGCAGGGTACCACACAGCACAGGAATAATACACGCAGGCCAGCAGGTGAACACACAGCACAGGACCAGCACATGCAGGCCAGCAGGGCACCACACAGCACGGGACAAATACATGCCGGTCAGCCAGGCACCACACAGCACAGGACCAGGACATGCCGGTGGGCAGGGTACCGCAAGGCACAGAACCAGGACATGAAGCCAGCAGTGCAACACACCACAGGACAGGGACACACAGGCCAACAGGGCACCATACAAGCAGAGGACAAGGACACGCAAGGAAGCAGTTCCACACAGCACATGACCACGGACATGGACCCAGCAGGGCACCACACTGCCCAGGACCAGTACATGCTGGCCAGCAGGGCACCACATTGCACAAGAACAGAACACTGTGTCCAGCAGGGTACCACACGGCACAACACCAGGATATGCAGCCAGCAGGATACCACTAGTCACAGGACGAGGGACCTGCAGGCCAGCTGTGCAACATACTACACAGCTCCAGGACACGCAGGAGAGCAGGGCGCGACACTGCACAGGACCAGGACATGCAGGCCAGCGGGGCACCACACGGCACAGGACCAGGACATGCAGGCCAGCAGGGCACCAAACAGCACAGTATCAGGACACACAGGCCAGCAGGGCACCACACATCACAAGACCAAAACATGCAGGCCAGCAGAGTACCACACATCACAGGAATAGGACATGCAGGACAGTAGGGCACCACAGGGCACAGGACAAAATCACACAGGCAGTAGGGCACCACACAACATCTGGCCAGGACATGCAGGCCAGCAGGTTACCACACTGCACAGGAATAGGACACGCAGGCCAGCAGGGTACCAACAGCACAGTACAAGGACATGCAGTCCAGCAGAATAATACACAGCACAGGACCAGTACATGGTGTCAGCCGGGCACCACACAGCGCATGACCAGGACAAACAGGCCAGCAGGACACCACAAGGCACAGGAACAAAACATGCAGGCCAGCAGGGTAATACACACCACAGGACCAGTACATGTAGGCCAACAGGGCACCACAGCGCACAGGACCAGGACATAAAGGCAAGCAGTTCCACACAGCACAGGACCAGAAACATGGAGCCCAGCAGGGCACCACACAGCACAAGACCAGGACATGCAGGCCAGCAGAATACCACAAGTCACAGGACACCACGCAGAACAGGACCAAGACTTGGAGGCCAGCAGGGCACCACACGGCACAGGACCAGGACATGGTGTCCAGCAGGACACCACACAGCACTGGACCAAGACGTGCTGGCCAGTAGGGCACCACAAGCCACCGGACAAGGACACGCAGGCCAGCAGGGCACCACACGGACAAAAATAGGACATGGAGGCCAGCAGGGACATTACAGCACTGGACCTAGAACATTGAGGCTGGCAGGGTACCACCCACCACACAACCAGGACAAGTTGTCCAGCACGGCACCACACAGCACAGGACCAAGACGTGCAGGCCAGCAGGGCACCACATGGCACCGCAACAGGACACGCATGCCAGCAGGGGTACATACTGCACTGGACCAGGAATATGCAGTCCAACATGGGACGACAAAGAACATGACCAGGACATGCAGGACAGCAGGAAACCACACAGCATAGAACACAGACACACAGGCAAGCAGGGCAGCACATGGCAGATGACCAGGGACATGGAGGCCAGCAGGGAACCACAAGGCACAGGACCAGAACATGGAGGCCAGCAGGTGACCACACGGCACAGGACCAGGGATATGCAGTCCAACATGGAACCACAAGGCACAGGACCAGGACCCTCAGGCAAGCAGGGCACACATGGCACAGGACCAGCACACGCAGGCCAACGGGGCACGACAGGTTCAGGACCAGTACATGTAGAGCAGCAGGGCACCACACTGCACAGGACGAATACATGCAGGCCAGCAGTGTTCCACACAGCACAGGACGAGGACATGCATGGCAGCAGGGCACCCCATGGCACAGGACCAGGACACACAGGCCAGCAGGGCACCACATGGCACAGGACCAGGACATGCGGAGCAGCAGTGCACCACACAGCACAGGACCAGGACACACAGGCAAGCAGGGCACCACAAGGCACAGGACCAGGATACGCAGGCCAGCAGGGCACCACACGGCACAGGACCAGGACATGCAGGGCAGCAGTGTATGACACAGCACAGGACCAGTACATGCCCGTCAGCTGGGCATCACACAGCACAGGACAAGGACACAGAGGCCAGCAGGGCACCACACAGCACAGAGGACCAGAACATGGAGGCTAATAACGCACCACATAGCACAAAAACAGGACTCTGTGTCCAGCAGGGAAACACACATCACAAGACCGAGACATGCAGGCCAGCAGGATACCACAAGTCACAGGACCAGAACATGCAGGGCAATCAGGGTACCGCAATGGCATAAAACCAGGGACACGCGAGCCAGCAGGGCACCAGAAGGCACAGGACCAGGACACGCAGTCCAGAAGGGGCACGACACGTCAAAGGAACAGGACATGCAGGGCAGCAGGGCACCACACAGCACAGGACCAGGACACGCAGGCCAGCAGAGCACCAAACAGCATAGGACCAGGACATGCAGGCCAGCAGGGCACCATCCAGCACAGGACTAGGGACCTGGAAGACAGCAGGGCAAAACAAAACACAGCACCAAGACACACAGGCCAGGAGGGCAGCACACAGCACAGAAACAGGAATTCAGGCCAGAAGGGCACCACACGGCAGGGACATGCAGGGCAGCAGGGCTCACACAGCACAGAACCAGGACATGCAGGCCAGCAGGGCTCACAAAGCACAGGACCAGGACACGCAGGCCAGCAACTGACCACACAGCACAAGACCAGGACACACATGCCAGCAGGGCACCACACGGAACAGTACCACAACAGGCAGGACTGAGGGGACCACTCGGCAAAGACCCGGGACATGCAGGCCAGCAGAGGAACACACGGCCTAGGACCAGGGACATGCAGGGGAGCAGAGGATCACATGGCACAGGAACATTGACATGGGGTCCAGCAGGGCACCACACAGCACAGGACAAGGACATGCAGTCCAACAGGGCACCACACAGAGCAGAACAAGGACATGCAGACAAGCAGAGGACCAAACGAAGCACAGGACCAGGACATGCAGTCCAACAGGAGCACGACACGGTTCAGGACCAGGACAGGGAGGCCAGCAGTGACAACACGGCACTGGACCAAGGACATTGAGGCCAGCAGGGCACCACGCAGCACCAGACCACAACAGGCAGGACAGAGGGGACCACACGGCACAGGACCAGGGACATGCAGGCCAGCAGAGGAACACATGGCCTAGGACCAGGGACATGCAGGCCAGCAGGGGAATCACATGCACAGGAACATGGACATGGGGGCCAGCAGGGCACCACAAGGCACCGGACAAGGACATGGGGGCCAGCAGGGCACCACACGGCACAGGACCACAACACAGGACAGCAGGGCACCACACGGCACAGGACCACGACATGCAGGCCAACAGGGGATCACATGGCACAGGAACATGGACATGGGTACCAGCAGGGCACCACAAGGCACCGGACCAGGACATGCAGGACAGCAGGGGCCATACGGCACAGGACCAGGCATAGGCACCACAACATAGGACAATACAGAACAGGACAAGGACACACAGGCCATCAGGGCACCACACAGCACAGAACAGAGACACACAGGTCTGGAGGGCACCACATGGCACAGGACCAGAAACATGGAGGCCAGCAGGGAACCACAAGGCACAGGACCAGAACATGGAGGCCAGCAGGGCAACACACAGAACAGGAGCAGGGACACGGAGGCCAGCAGGGCACAACACAACACAGGACCAGGACACACAGGCCAGCAGGGCACCACACAGCATAGGACCAGGACATGCAGGCCAGCAGGGCACCACACAGCACAGGACCAGGACACACAGGCCAGCACAGCACCAAACAGCAGAGGACCAGAACACAAAGGACAGCACAGAACCACACAGCACAGGACCAGGACATGCAGGCCAGCATGTACCACACAGCACAGGAATAGGACACGCAGGCCAGCACGGGAACACACATCACAGGACCAGAGACATGCAGGCCAGCAGGGCACCACACAACACAACCAGGACATGCAGGCCAGCAGTGCAACACACAGCACAGGACCAAGGACATAAATGCCAGCAGGGGCATGACACAGCACAGGACCAGGACATGTAGGCCAAGGAGACCACATGGCACAGGACCAGGACATGCAGGCCAGCAGGGCACCACAGAGCACAGGACCAGGACATGCAGGCCAGCAGGTGACCATACGGCAGGCCAGCAGGTGACCAAAAGACATCGGACCAGACACACAGGCCAGCTGGGGATCATACGGCACAGGACCAGGAATATGCACTCAAACATGGACCACACAGAACATGTCCATTACACGTAGGACAGCAGGACACCACACATCACAGAGCAGAGACACACAGGCCTGCATGGCACCACATGGCACAGGACCAGAACATGGAGGATAGCAGGGAACCACACAGCACAGGACCAGGACATGCAGGCCAGCAGGGCACATTACGGCACAGGACCAAGACACGCAGGCCAGCAGGGCACCACACGGCACAGGACCACGCAATCAGGCCAGCAGGGCAACACACACCACAGGACGAGGAAATGGAGGCCATCAGGGGACCACACGGCACAGGACCATGACACACAGGCCAGCAGGGTATAACACAGCACAGGACAAGGACACTGAGGCCAGCAGCACCACACAGCACAGAAACTGCACATGCAAACCATCAGGGCACCACACGGCACAGGAGCAAAACGTGAAGTTCAGCAGGGCATAACTCACCACTGGAGTAGGACATGCAGGCCAACAGAAGACCACATGTCACATGACCAGGAATCTCATGCCAGCAAGGCATCACACAGCACAGAATCAGGACATTCAGTCTAGCAGGGCACCACAAAGCACAGGACCAGGTCACGCAGGCCAGCACTGCACCACACAGCCAGGACCAAGACATGCGCGCCAGCAGTTCAACAATGCACATGACCAGGGACATGGAGCCAGCAGGGCACCACACTTCAGAGGACCAGGACATGATGGCCAGCAGGGCAACACACAGCACAGGACCTGCACATGCAAACCAGCAGGGCACCACACAGCACAGGAACAAAACATGAAGGCCAGCAGGGTACCACACAGCACAGAACAAGGACACTCAGGCCAGCAGGGCAACACACAGCACAGGATCTGAACGTGCAGGCCAGCAGGTGACCACAGGCACAGGACCAAGACACGCAGACCAGCAGGGGATCATACAGCACAGGACCAGGAATATGCACTCCAACATGAGACCACAAAGAACATGACCATTACATGCAGGACAGCAGGACACCACACAGCACAGAACAGACACACACAGGCCAGTAGGACACCACATGGCAAAGGACTAGGGACATAGGGGCCAGCAGGACACCACATGGCAAAGGACTAGGGACAAAGGGGCCAGCAGGGCACCACAAGGCACAAGACCAAAACACGCAGGCCAGCAAGGGACCTCACAACACAGGACCAGGACATGTGGGCCAGAGGGCACCACAAGGCTTAGGAGCAGGTCATTGAGGCAAGCAGGGCACCACACAGCACAGAACCAGGACACGCAGGCCAGAGGGGACCACAAGACTTTGGAGGGGGACACATAAGCCAGCAGGGCACCTCACGGCATAGGACCAGGGACATGCATGCCAGAAGGGCATTCCTTGGTACAGGACCAGTACACGCAGGTCAGCAGGGCACCACAAGGCACAGCACCCGGACACACAGGCCACCACGGCTCCACACAACACAGGAATAGGACACACGGGCCAGCAGGGCACAACACAGCACAGGACTAGGACATGCAGGCCATCAGAGGAACACACAGCATAGGACCAGGACACGGACTCAAGCAGGGCACCATGCAGTACAGGACCAGGACATGCAGGCCAGCAGGGAACCACAGGGCACAGGACCAGGACCCGCAGGCCAGCAGGGCACCACAAAGCACAGGAACAGGACATGCCATCCAGGAATTTATAACATGGCACAAGAACAGGGACACTCAGGCCAGGAGGGCACCACACAGCACAGGACAAGGACATGCAGGCCCACAGGGTACTACACAGAACAGGACCAGGGACATGAATGCAGCAGGGAACCACAAAGCAAAGGACCAGAGACATATAGGCCAAGGGCACCACACGACATAGGACCAGGACATGCAGGCCAGCAGGGCACCACAGAGCACAGGACCAGCACACGCAGGCCAGCAGGTGACCACACTGCTGGGGTCCGTGCAGTAGATGTGGGGGACATGAGGGGGTGAAGAGTGTTCCATTGCAGGCAGGGCCGCGAGGAACTTCCCGCTGTTCGGCAGGGCCCACCCGGCGGATGCCTCTACAACCACCTGAATGCAACTCCACCTTCTTTTGCATGGACACTGGACCGCCCTGCGGAAGAATTCTAATCCATCCTGGCATTTGCTACTGCGAGGTTAACCTTTTGCTCAGCCTGAGCTTGGAGGTCAATGTCTTGCAAATGGGGCCCTTTATCATTCCTACTGTCTTGGCTGTCCCCATTGAACCTTTGCTAATCAAGGGACCTGTATTTAGGCTTTCATTCTTTCCTTGATCTTTAAGTTCTCCTTTTCTTTGTGATACAAGATTGAGTTGTAGGATAAGAATCCTAGCAGGAACTTCTAGGTAATGTTAGCAGGAACTTCTATTGTTTCTAGGTAAAACTAATGGCAGAATTATCCTTAGAAACACCCACTTGTTCATGACGTAAAAAGTCTGAGCCAGAATTTGACTGATTTTGTATAAATAAAGCAGACAGCTTTCCCGCATAGTCCATTATGATCATGAAGTCCTAGTGGTCCGTCTCTTTCTTTCCTCTTTGCGCCTCATCCACGCACCCTTCACGAGTTCCGAACTCAGCTGGAGCTGGACTCCGGCACCACATGGCACAAGACCAGGAAACGTAGGCCAGCAGGGCACCACACGGCACAGGACCAGGATACGCAGACCAGCAGGGTACCACAGGGCAAAGAGCCAGAACATGTATGCCAGCAGGTGACACGCAGCACAGAACCAGGACACACAGTCCAGCAGGGGAAAACACAGGACAGGACAAGGACACACACGCCAGCAGGGGAACACAGCACAATAACAGGACCAGGACACGCAGGGCACCACACGGCCCAGGAGCAGGACATGCAGGACAGCAAGGCCAGCAGGGCACAGGAAAAGGACACGCAGGCCAGCAGCGCACCACACAGCTCAGGACCAAGACATGCAGGTCAGCAGGGCACCACACGGCACAGGACCAAGACATGGAGTCCAGCAGGGCACCACAGAGCACAGGACCAGGACACGCAGTCCAGTGGGGACCACACGGCACAGGACCAGGACACGCAGGCCAGCAGGGCACCACAAGGCACAGGACCAGGACATGCAAGCCAGCAGTGCAACTAAGCACAGAAACAGGGACACGAGGGCCAGCAAGGCACCACACAGCACAGGACCAGGACATTCAGGCCAGCAGGGCAGCACACGGCACAAGACCAGAACACGCAGGCCAGCAGGGCAAGACATGGCTCAGCACAAGGACACACAGGCCAGCAGGGCACCACACAGCACAGGACCAGGACACACAAGACAGCAGGGCATTACACAGCATTGGACCAAGACATGCAGGCCCTCGTGGCACCACACTTCAAAGGACCAGGACATGCAGGCCTGCAGGGGACCACACGGCATAGTACCAGGGATATGCAGTCCAACATGGAAGCACACAGCACAGGACCAGGACAAACTGGCGAGCAGGGCACCACACAGCACAGGACCAGTACACGTAGGCCAACAGGGAACCACGGAGCACGGGACCAGGACACGCAGGCCAGCAGGATACAACAAGTCACAGGACAAGGACATGCAGGGCAAACAGGGCACCATACGGCACAGGACGAGGACACGCAGGCCAGCAGGGCATCACACTGCACAGGACCAAGACATGCAGGCCATCAGGGCACCACACATCACAAGACCAAGACTTGGAGGCCAGCAGCGCACCACACATTACAGGACCAGGACATGCTGGCCAGAAGGGCACCCCATAGCACAAGAACAGGATACTGTGTCCAGCAGGGTACTACACGGCCCAAGATCAGGACATGCAGGCCAGCAGGATACCACACAACACAGGACCAGGATGCATGGCAAGCAAGGTACCACAAGGCACAGGACAAGGGACACGCAGGACAGCAGGGCACCACAAGGCACATGACCAAGGACATGGAGACCAGCAGGGCACCACACAGCACAGGACCAAGACTTGGAGGCCAGCAGGACACCACACAGCACAGGACCAATACATGTAGGACAGCAAGGCACCACACGGCACAGGACCAGGACATGATGTCCAGCAGGGCACCACACAGCACTGGACCAAGACGTGCTGGCCAGTAGGGCACCACAAGGCACCGGACAAGGACACTGTGTCCAGCAGGGCACCCCACAGACAAAAATAGGACATGGAGGCCAGCAGGGACATTACGGCACTGGACCAAGGACATTGAGGCCGGCAGGGTACCACACAGCACAGGACCAGGACATGGTGTCCAGCACGGCACCACACAGCACTGGACCAAGACGTGCAGGCCAGTGGGGCACCACATGGCACCGGACCAAGACACAAGGCCAGCAGGTGAACATACTGCACTGGACCAGGAATATGCAGTCCAACATGGGACGACACAGAACAGGACCAGGACACGCAGGACAGCAAGACACCACACAGCACAGAACAGAGACACACAGGCCAGCAGGGCACCACATGGCAGATGACCAGGGACATGGAGGCCAGCAGGGAACCACACGGCACAGGACCAGAACATGGAAGCCAGCAGGTGACCACACAGCACAGGACCAGGGATACGCAGTCCAACATGGAACCACACGGCACAGGACCAGGACCCTCAGGCAAGCAGGGCACACACGGCACAGGACTAGGACACGCAGGCCAGCGGGGCATGACAGGTTCACGACCAGTACATGTAGGCCAGCAGGACACCACACGGCACAGGACGAATACATGCAGGCCAGCAGTGTACCACACAGCACAGGAATAGGACATGCAGGCTAGCAGGGCACCACACGGCACAGGACCAAGACACGCAGGCCAGCAGGGCACCACACAGCACAGGACCAGGACACACAGGCCAGCAGGGCACCACACAGCACAGGACCAGGACACACAGGCCAGCAGGGCACCACACAGCACAGGACCAGGACACACATGCCAGCAGGGCACCACACGGCACAGGACAAGGACACGCAGGCCAGCAGGGCACCACATGGCACAGGACCAGGACATGCGTAGCAGCAGTGCACCACACGGCACAGGACCAGGACACGCAGGCCAGCAGGGCACCACAAGGCACAGGACCAGGACACGCAGGCCAGCATGACACCACACAGCACAGGACCAGGGACATGCAGTCCAGCAGGGCACCATACAGCACAGGACCAGGACATGCAGGGCAGCAGTGTATGACACAGCACAGGACCAGTACATACTGGTCACCGGCACCACACAGCATAGACAAGGACACACAGCAGGGCACCACACAGCAGAGGACCAGAACATGGAGGCTAATAGCACACCACATAGCACAAAAACAGGACACTGTGTCCAGCAGGGTACCACACATCACAAGACCGAGACATGCAGGGCAGCAGGATACCACAAGTCTCAGGACCAGAACATGCAGGGCAAACAGGGTACCACAAAGGCATAGAACCAGGGACACGCAGGCCAGCAGGGCACCACAAGGCACAGGACCAGGACACGCAGGCCAGCAGGGACACGACACGTCTCAGGAACAGGACATGCAGGCCAGCAGGCTGTACACGACACAGGACCAGGAAACGCAGGCCAGCAGGGCACCAAACAGCATAGGACCAGGACAGGCAGGATAGCAGGGCACCACCCAGCACAGGACCAGGGACCTGGAAGACAGCAGGGCAAAACAAAACACAGCACCAAGACACACAGGCCAGGAGGGCAGCACACAGCACAGAACCAGGAATTCAGGCCAGAGGGGCACCACACGGCACAAGACCGGGGACATGAATGTCAGCAGGGCATGACACAGCATAGAACCAGGACATGCAGGCCAGCAGCGCATCACACGAAGCACAGGACCAGGACACGCAAGCCAGGAGGGCATCACAAAGCACAGGACCAGGACATGCAGGCCACAAAGGCACCACACAGCACAGGACCAGGACAAGCAGGCCAGCAACTGACCACACAGCACAAGACCAGGACATGCAGGCCAGCAGGGCACCACACAGCACAGGACCACTACATGCAGGCCAGCAGGGCTCCACATGGCAGGGGCCAGCACACGCAGGCCAGCAGGGCACCACACAGCATTGGACCAGGACACGCAGACCAGCAAGGCACCACAGAGACAGGAATAGGACATGGAGGTCAGCAGGACCACACGGCACTGGACCAAGGACATTGAGGCACCACAGCACAGGACCAGGACACTCAGGCCAGAGGGGACCACACGGCACAGGACGAGGACATGCAGGCCAGCATGGTACGACACGGTACAGGAATAATACACGCAGGCCAACAGGTGAACACACAGCACAGGACCAGCACATGCAGGCCAGCAGGGCACCACACAGCACGGGACAAATACATGCCGGTCAGCCAGGCACCACACAGCACAGGACCAGGACACTCAGGCCAGAGGGGACCACACTGCCCAGGACCAGTACATGCTGGCCAGCAGGGCACCACA
>NW_024464932.1:0-5142 GCF_017591425.1 Ochotona curzoniae | reverse complement strand
AAATGGAAGATCTTTTTCTGTCTCTCCCTTGCTCTATAAATCTTCCTTTCAAATAAATAATTTATTTCCATTATATTTTTAATTTGCTGAGCCTTCTCTTGTTGGCTGGATTCCTTTTCCACTGTGTAGTGGTCTTCTATGTCCTTTGTTACAGTGTTGGTCTGATAAATGGGCACCTTCTTCTGCCTGCTTTTGGTTCCCATCTGCATGGACTCTTTGTAGAGAACTGTGTTTCTTGTAAGAAACCCGCATTGTTGGGTCTGTTTGGGCTTTTTTCCCCCATAAAGCCAATGGTTTCTTTCAGTTGGTGAACCTAGAGCATGAAATTGAGGATATTATTGGTAGGCAATAACTGATCACATCTCAAAAAATGCTGTTTCTACTCAATGCATTTTATTGTTCTGCCAGCGCAGGTGGGAATTGTACATGTTTTTCTCTTTTTGTTTCCTTCTGTCAGACCTCCTGAAGTATTTTTATAAAGTTGGGCTGGTGACAATGCATTTCTTCAGCTTTTGGGAACATTTCTCTATTACTGATTAAAGTAGCTTCTTGGTTAGCTGTTTTCTTTCAGAACATGAGATGCCATTTATTCCCCCCTGGCCCTAAGCTTCCTATTGAAAACCCTGTGGTAACCTAATGTGACCTCACTTAGAGGTGCCAGGACTCTTGTCTCTTGCAAATTTGGCATCTTCTTTCTTCTGTACCTTGGGACTTTTGTTAGGGTGTTTGATGGTGAAAGTCTTTGTTGATCCTGTTGGTTTGGCTTGCTAGTGTTTCTATCACTTGGGTAAAGCAATATAATACAATATACAATATGTATTGTAAAATACAATACAATATGATCCATAGGTGTAAGCTCTTTTCAGTGGCCAGCCCAAACTCAGAAGCCTCAGATATGCAAGTCACACAGAAGGCCCTTTATGCAGGGTAGCAGGAAGCAGCAGCATGGAATGGAGAGAATGACGTCAGAGGGAACAGCATGGACAGCGGGCTTTCCTAGGGGACAGAGTGGGTGTGTAGGGAACAGGCCACTGGAGATTGGCAGAGACAGTTAGCCTATGGATCAGGCCACTGGAGGTAGTCATGCCATGGGGTTGGGGAATGAGGGCTCATAGGGTTGTAGCTGGTTGGCAGGGAGTAAAATTTGAACACAAAGGGCGAGACTGAGTCAGGGAAGCAGTAAGCCCTGAAGAAGACAGGACTTGGAGAAGGAAAAATGGCATCGGGTTTAAAATGGTGGATGTGGGTCACTTCTCACAATCCTCCCTTTTTTATATATAAAAGGAAGAGGAGTGCTGTGTTATATTGTAATTTCTCTGAGCTGAACTGGGACACAGGATCATCTAAGCGAGGATTTCATGGTGTTTGCAGGAGGGAAAGTAGATATCCCTGTAAGAGAAGCTGGTGGAAGGCTTGGTTAGAGTTTTTGCATTTGAGTGTGGAGATATTTTGAACACATGAAATCAGGCAGGGGGCAAATAGGAGGAAGAGAACAATTATGAAACAGGGTGGAACCGGAGGGGCCATCCCTGTTAGGATGGGATGCTGAAATCAATCACGAGGGCCCCTTTATAAGCACACTTGAAGATTCAAAATAATACCTAGTGACAGATGAAAAAATTAGGAACTCTCTGGTTTAAATCAGAAATTCAATGAAGAAATTGTTTTAAATATTTCTTTATTTTTACTGGAAAGTCAGGTATACAGAGAGGAGGAGAGATACAGGGGAAGATCTTCTGTCCGCTGAATCACTCCCTAAGTGGCCGCAATGGCTGGAGCTGAGCCTATCGGAAACCAGGAGCCAGGAGCTTCCTCTGGGTCTCCCATAAGGGTACAGGGTCCCAAGACTCTGGGCCGTTCTCAGCTTCTCACCCAGGGCACAAGCAGGGAGCTGAATATGAAGTGGTGCTTGCTGGATGTGAACCTGCTTACGACAGGATCTTGGCACGTTCAAGGTGAGGACCTTAGTGACTAGGTTTCAGTGCTGTGCCCAACAAAAAAACTTCAAAAAAAAAAACCATACTATATAAATACATAATATTTATATAAAATGATATAAATAATTTTATATAGGTAAAATCAAGTAAAAAATTGATATAAATAAAACCAAGTGAAATATGGAAAGTTGAATGTTTTAAAAGAAATTAAAGTAACCATAACTGGAAAAAGACAAAATCAAGTGAGAAATTTTTATATTAATAAAATCAAGTCAAATACAGACAACTGAAAGTTTTAAAAGGAATAGAACAGTACCTGAACTTGAAAAAGTATTATCAAGTAACCCAATCAACGATTATAAAATATCAGCAGATGGAAATAACATTGGATGAGGAAAAATACTGAGCCCTTGGACATCCTAAGCTGAAATAATACATAACTTTGTAATTCCCAAGGGCGAAGAGAAGACTAATGGTCATAGTAAAGCAGATTATTATTGTAATAATAATAATAGATTATTATTGTATGGACGTATGTATCTGGAGAAAGATAGATACCCATGAGTAGATAGATAGATTATTATTGTATGTATTATATTGTGCATCTAGGATGTCATTTGTTCGCATTGATTTAAAAGGGAAACTCTCCAGGATGGAGACTGTGTTCTAGAATGTGTTTGGGAGTGGGTTTCACAGGCTCTATTGACTGTAGCTCCAGTTGGATGCTGAAGTATGCTCTCCCAGCATCGTGGGTGGTCATTGGTTCCCATTAGACCCTGCAGGGTTCTGGGGATCTTGCTGGTGGGGACTGGAATCCCGGCAGTGCCGGACCCAGACCATGGATGTCTGTGCACAGAAGCTCCTGCCCAAGAGGGCTGGGGCAGCTCAGCACACGTCAGGACCAATCGGGACAGGCTGGACATGGGAACTGTGCAACCAGACACTCCCGCCAGAGCTGGGATCAATTCAGACCACAGTATTTCTAGCAGCCCTGGCACTCACCCAGGCTGAAGGGGTACCTGAGAAGGGTTTTCTGCAGCCCTGCACTCTGTGTGTGTGTGTGTGTGTGTGTGTATTCTGCCAGCCAGTGAAAGCTGAGACTAAGGGCAGGGAGCCCTTGCAGTTTCCGGGTCCACATGAAGCTGATACTGCAAGTATTCTTTGTTACTGTAGTGGATGTTCTACTGCATCCCATGTACAGGGTGTGCAGGTGCTTCTGTTTCTGGGGCCATGTATGCTCCACAGTGGTGGTTTTCTCCAGGGCGTGTCTCATGGTCACAGCTCGCCCCCTGGCATCAGCAGCAGGACATGTGAGCACTTGATGAAGCTGCTCTCCCAAGTCTCTGGGTCATATGTGTTCCAATGTTCTCCCTCAGACACTCATTCAAAACAGAGTGAATTACTTGTCTTCTGTTGAGAGGAGGAGAACAGGCACCTCTACTTGAGTCCTCTCGTGTTCGCTAAAGCATGTGTGGCTGCATCTCACTGTGGAGCGTGAGTTCTATTCCAGGGTGTGACTCCAGACACCACCCTTCCAGCTAATGCAGACTGGGAAGAAGCAGTGTGGCTGAGGTTCGTGAGTTCATCCCTGCCACCCCGGAGACCTCAGCAGCATTTTTTACTCCTGATTTCAGCCCTGTATCACAGGGACAGAGGGAGTGAACCAGATGATGGAAGCAAGCCTCCAATTCACTAATTAACTAAAATTTTAATTTAACTTTTCTCTTTTACATTTCTACATTTCATTGGAGACAGTTTAAAGTTTTGTTTGAATGCTAATGAGTATATTGTTTAAGATTGTATTGATGCTTAATGCATAACATATGTTCTTCTACTAACATACTAAATCCATCCTTTACTATTTTTAGTACATAGAATTGTTTACCATTACACTATTGTGCTCATTGCTGAGCCAGAAAAGAAGGTGGTCACAGTTGGGCAGCGTGCAGGCCACTAAGAACTATTTCATCTGGTGACCTTCCTGCTGGGCCCAGAGAGCTGCCTTCCCTTCCTCAGCCTCCAAGCCTGCTTGTCCCATCCTGTCCTGGGCAGAATTCCCAGTTATCCCTGATTGCAGCCAGACTTCCAGGAGCACAAAGGGCAGACATGGGCTGGCCACACGGCTGCTACTTCTCTGGCTGGAGCCAGGGACTCCGAGGAGCTACCCAGGAAGCACTTAGCCCAGTGCACAGAGCAGTGCAGACAGCACTGAACTGGCTGAGAGAGCAGCAATGGTCGCAGGAACCCGGCAAGCTGCTCCCTGCCCTCTCACCTACATCCCATGCCTGGACCTGAGAAACGATCTGGCCTGAGGATGCCCTTCCTGGTTTCCACAGCTGTAATGGCTGGTGCCGCGCTGATGTGAAGCCAGGAGATTCTTTCAGGTCTCCCTTATAGGTGCAGGGTGCAAGGCTTTGGGCCGTCTTCATTCCCTTCGCAGGCCAAAAACAGGGAGCTGGATGGGAAGTGGGCCTGCTGGAATTAGAATCAGCACTCATATGGGATCCCAACGTGGGCAAGGTGAGGAATTTAGCCACTAGGCTACCGTGCTGGGCCCAATACACACAGAACTTTGATGAAGCTATTGAATATATACCACAACATTTCAGGGTTAAAATCATCATGGATGAACAGAGGGTCCTCTAGAATTGGAAGGCAAAGAAGCCATTGCAAATATTAGAGAAGTAAAGAACATCTGAAATGGAAAATATGCAGGCATTACACCTAAACCATCAGAACATCAAAAGAAAGATCTTCAACATAGAATTCAGAGCACCACACATTATGAAGATGTCAATAAACATAGAAGCCAATCTTACAATTGTTTTAATCAAAAGTAAAATCCATTGTTAACTCTGTAGTTGACAAGAATACTAAAGATGTATTATTTAGAGCCTGGCGCTATAGCCTAGTGGCTGTAGTCCTTGCCTCACATGCACCGGGATCCCATATGGGCACAGGATCTAATCCCAGTGGTCCACTTCCCATTCAGCTCTCAGCTTGTGGCCTGAGAAAGCAGTGGAGGACCAGCCAAAGCCTTGTGACCCTGCACCCTTGTGGGAGACCCGGAAGAAGCTCCTGGCTCCTGGCGAGGGATCGGCTCAGCTCTTGCCATTGCAGTCACTTGGGGAGTGATAAATCAGGTGGAAGATCTTCTGTCTCCTCTCTGTACATCTGATTTTGCAATTAAAGAAATAAATCTTGA